>NC_136073.1:172229846-172384846 GCF_964261635.1 Lissotriton helveticus
TCACAACGCAAATGCATTTACCATACATGCCTTTAAAACGTAATTCTTTGTAAAGGCATGCGCGATAAATGCACATGCGTTTTGAAAAAATGCGGGATAATGGTATGCGAGGTCAATGACCTTGCGGGATAATGGTATGCGGACTGAAAGTCTGCGGGATAAAAAATGCGGGAAAATGGCTGCAAACCATGATTAGCAGCAGACTTCCCTGGTGAGCACTAGCTTTACTACAGTGATCTAATGAGCAACTAGAGTGCTAACATTCAGAATTTATGGCAAATGTGTGACACATCTGAATGCCTTCTTGATAGAACCAAAGTAAACAAGCATTGAAAATGCAATAGATCTCGCCCTCGTTTAAGTTAAAGCCATTCTGTTTGTAATGAGGTGGCTTTTTAGCTTTGCTTTTATTAGTGTTTTTAAAACTTTCATGTAAATAACATGCATATGTATGCATATATGTATATGTATGCATGCATTTATATTTATATAGATATGCAGATTATATATGTTTATATATGTATATTACCTACTGGCGATAGCCAGTGGGTATATATAGTTAGGATTTTTTCTCTATGGGATTTCTGAAAATTCTATGTCTAATAACTTTGGCGTTTGTGGACGGAATTGGCTGAAATTTTCAGGAAAATGGCACATTGTGTTTCTGAGCAGCCCCTGAAAATTAGGGGGGGTTTCGTCAAGGGGGGGCCGAGAAAAAAGGGGGGTCCCAAAACGCGTTTTTCCCATTCATTTTTCCATAGGGCGGTTGGACTCACTTTTAGCTCGAACGGCTGAATAGATTTACATGAAACTTGGCAAAATTGTAGATATGGTTTGCCCGACGTGCCTTTGCTATGTCTCAATATATGTGCTCCAGTGGATTTTGAGAAATTAACGTTTAAAAAAATATATATATCTGTGACAGCGCTCCGGTTAGCGCCCCGGTTCGCGTACCTGACGCGTAACGGAACTTCGCGAAGCGAAGCTGATTGGCTCTCCGGTGTCTGTCAACATTCTAAACAGTCCGGAGCGGCCGCCATCTTGTCTCTCGGTACGATCGAGAGACAAGATGTGGTGAAAAACGAAGGGGGAAATGAAGGAAAGGGGGCAAGGTAGACCACTCCTGACCCCCTAGGATTGATGAGGGGGATATTAAAGTGCCCCGCGGGGCAAAAAAAAAAAGAGGCGCGTCCCGGTACGCGAACCGGGCAGCTCACCGGGCAGCTAACCGGGCAGCTAACCGGCAGCGTAGCTGTCAACATTGTAAACAGTCCAGAGCGGCTGCCATCTTGTCTCTCGGTAGGTTCGAGAGACAAGATGTGGTGAAAAAAGAAGGGGGAAATGAAGGAAAGGGGGCAAGGTAAACCCCTCCTGACCCCCTAGGATTGATGAGGGGGATATTAAAGTCCCCCGCGATTTTTCGCGGTAGAGGCGCTTCCCGGTACGCGAACCGGGCAGCTAACCGGCAGCGTAACGGGAGTCCGCCATCTTGTGTTTTTGGAGCGTCCGGTTCGCGTACCGGGTAGCGTCCCGGTAAGCGTAACAAGGGGAAAACCAAGAGAAACAGTAAAAAAAAAAATAAGGGAATAGATTTCCAGCAAACTTGGCAAAATTGTAGGGACTGTTTGTTTGATGTGCCTTTGCAAGGCCTCAAGATATGTGCACGTGTGGATTTTGTCTAATTAAGGTTAAAAAAAATATATATATCTGTAAGCGTGCTCCGGCACGCTTACGTTACGGGTTTTGTTTGCGCTGCAGAGCCGATACGTCACGGTTATGCGACGCGTCATGAGGCGTCTCACGTGGCTACGTGATACGTCACGTAATAAAGAATATATTTTACAGCTATAGATATTAGCTTTTAAAAAACCAATGAAATTCACTGAAAAAACCATAGGTTATAGACCATATATAGTTAGGAATTTGCATTTACAAAACCTTGAAAATTCACTGAAAAAACCATGGGTTAGAGACCATATATAGTTAGCTGGACATTTTATTGACATAAAACCAATGAAATTCCATATATAGTTAGTTGCACTAACTATATATCGCGCACCCGCAATCCACTGATGATGTCACATATTACATCATTCATGACATGGTCAGTGACATCACTGATGACATCACGGATGACATCTCAAATGACATCACTGATGACATCACTGATGACATCACGGATGACATCTCAAATGACATCACTGATGACATCATGACACACCAATACCAGTTACTACATACGCACTCACTGATTCCTACGTCTACACACACATTCACTCATTCACCCATACAATCACTCATACATACAGTCACTCATTATTACAACACTATCATATGCACTCATACACCTATGCAGACACTCACACACTGCCACTCATCCATGGAGTTACTCACACACCTAGTCAGTCCTGTAAAGAATCAATCACACTTCCATTTCCTCATCTATACAGTTAAACACAGAACACCATACTTCAGTGACATCACTGATGACATCACTGATGACATCTCAAATGACATCACTGATGACATCTCAAATGACATCACTGATGACATCATGACACACCAATACCAGTTACTACATACGCACTCACTGATTCCTACGTCTACACACACATTCACTCATTCACCCATACAATCACTCATACATACAGCCACTCATTATTACAACACTATCATATGCACTCATACACCTAGTCAGTCCTGTGAAGAATCAATCACACTTCGATTTCCTCATCTATACAGTTAAACACAGAACACCATACTTTTCACACATATACTAACACATACTTACTCTCTTATACAATTGTCATGTATTCCTATAGGTTCTGAATCGATCCCCCTATTCCTGACCCTATTCTAGTTAAACAAACCAACAAGTTAACTAGCAGTCAGCCCATGAGGCAGAAAACCCCCATGATGCAGATACCGTTATCTGACGCAGTCACACTATGGCACAGGAACGTGTTATCTGATTGAGTCATAACGCTTGCGATCTAATTAGACAAGCGATATTCCTCCAGCCCCTGATAAGGCATACGGAGTTCTCATAACAAATCAAACCTATGACAACCTGGGCAAAACCCTGCGGCCATTGTTTTGATTTCAACGAGAACTTCAGTAAAAGAATGTGCTAACGAGCAAGTCGTATGTCATCTTTATTGACGTATCTATGTCCATCCTTACGTCAATCTCGGCACCTTAAAGGTATAAATATTACCGATCTTGCCCTATGCAAACACACGCGTGGTGACGAGACGGAGCAGCCATACTTGCCGAAGCCAAGAGCAGACCCCGCTGGCAGCAGCCCCGCCTTCCTGACGCGCTGAGAGACGCGCTGCTTTCTCCTGCCGAGAATCCAGCACCAGCGTTTCTGGGTAGCCCTCGCAGGCAGCCTGGAATATCGAGACCAGAGAAAGAGATACCATTCCTCATTCATCCTAACTTCCAGGTACAGAACTGAATAACCCCTCACAGAGAATTCTTTAGTTATTCACTTGGCAAAAACAAACTTAACTTAAACTGTAACTTTCTATTCCCGCCCACGTATTAGGCTTAGATCAGGTACACGGGGTAGGCGTATCTAGAAACACCAGTTGAGCACGTTTAGTCAAATGTATATGTGTATATAATATATTTTATTCATTTTGAAACATCTTATGGCTTAGAAACCATATCAATGTTTTTACAGTATTATTTTATACTATTGCTTTTTAATGTATGCACTTTACTTAGCTATAAGTATTGCAATAATATCGATCCATTTCTCTTGTATGAGAAAAGAGACTGATCAATAAATAACACCTTTTTATTGAACACGCCTGTCTCTTCCTTTTCTCTACATTCTGATGAGACTAAGAATGCACGTACTGACTGAGTAAAATAAATTGCCTTTTGTTCACACGACTCTCGAGATATACTCTTGATTAGGGGAGAGCAAAGTTGTCATGTTCTATGGTTGTCAGAAACTAAATCCCTTCTTGTCTAATCAGGGAAGTTAAGTCCTCCTTGAACATTCGAGAAAGTTTCTAGTGAACTCTGAGCTAAGCTGGCAAACCCAAAACTTTAAGTCTAGTATCGACAGTAGTAGACCTAGTTAACGTCTGGCCTAGGCCTTTACTGCTGTAGGTATTATTCCAATGCGCAGAGCCTATTGGGATGATAGGAACTACACTACACAATCACTGATACAAGTACACATTGATATGCACAGAGTCACACACCTCCCAGCCAGCCACACACACACTCAGTCTTCCATACATCCACTCATTCTTCAATATGTAAAACATATTTAAACTTTACAAAAACACACAGACACTAGATGATGTCATCAGTGATGTCATTTGAGATGTCATCAGTGATGTCATCAGTGATGTCATTTGAGATGTCATCAGTGATGTCATCAGTGATGTCAATGACCATGTCATGAATGATGTAATATGTGACATCATCAGCAGTGGATTGCGGGTGCGCGATATATAGTTAGTGCAACTAACTATATATGGAATTTCATTGGTTTTATGTCAATAAAATGTCCAGCTAACTATATATGGTCTCTAACCTATGGTTTTTTCAGTGAATATATATATATATATATATATATATTCACACACAATTACTATATATATATACACACACACACACACATAATTTATGAGTCACTCTATGCGTGAAAGGGTTTTGTTTTGACTTAATACTGGGTGCTCCCTTGTGTCTGGACAAAGCTATACCTCTCTGAAGAGCTCTAATTAGAGCGAAACACTGTGTCAGGGGTTGCTTTTACTCATTTCAGGTTGGCTTGAGTTGGTATTTCACTAATTCAAAGCTGTAATATTGTACCTGGAGTGATAAATGGCTTTTGTAATTTTACAGCTCGGCAAGGACAGCACTGTACTAGTCCTATGCTTAAAGACTTTGCTGTATAAATTGCAAAAGACTGTCATTTTCTATCTCGGCGTGGATAGCACTGTGCTAATCCTATGCTTAAAAACTTTGATAGAAAAACAGACATTTGAGGTGAGTAGATCTAGAGTGTCGCTGGTGTTGAGAGTGCTCTAACAGGGGCTGCTTTCCACCTAAACTTGAGAACTACCCAGAGTTCTCTCCTTTTTTGCATAATTTATGCGTCACTCTATGCCTGAAAGGGTTTTGTTTTGAGATATATATATATCCAAACAAAACACCTTCTCCGAGGACAAAGTGAAGAGGCCACAGCAGGGGAACAGTTGGAAACATCTTTATTCCGTCACACAGGTAGGTGACAGTCCCGCATCACCCACTATCGGCGAATGCATTTCGGCGTGTTTGTTGCCTTCATCAGCGCCAGGGGTGGGAATGATACAGGAAAAGGGCGGGCATCCCAGATAAAGTATCTAGCCCTTTCCTGATAGGTTTATGCAGTGTGCCGCTCCTTAAAGGTAAATATCTATCACATACAGCCCTGGTAGGTCGCTCCTGAATCTGCTCCTACCAGTCCCAGCATGCATTGTTCATGTTCTTTATCCTGGAGGGTGCTGCGTTGGGCGGACTCTCACTGCTAAAATGGGGAACCTTCCTTATCCCATGCTCGCGGAATGCGCTGTCTCCTCCAGTCCCCAACCGCTTCACCCTGCAAACCACGGGGATCCATTAGACGGGGGCAAGGCTGAGACTCAAACCTCGCCCAGTGTGAAGCGTCAACACCGCATATTATATATATATATATATATATATATATATATATATATATATATACACACATATATACACATATATACACACACACACACACACACACACACACAATTAATATATATATATATATATATAATATATATATTCCTCATGTCTGCCCTCCCCATCTGTGCTGCTGTCAAAACAAATAACGTAAATTATTTCTGTATTTAATGTAAAGGCGGTGTGGCAGGAGTAATTACATGGGCTGATTCGCTAGTGTAAGGGGACTTCTCTCAGCGATTGGAGGGGCGGGGGAACATGCTGTCTGGTAGTAGTTTGGTGTTTAAGCGTCACTGGGGCAGCGTGGGTTACAATATGTACTCCGTGCCGGGATCCAGCCGTTTTGAATACTGATTTCCCTTAAAGTACCACTCGCATTGAATGCAGCAAGCACGCACACATGCAGCCTACTTGGCAAGACACTGGGGAATCCAGGTTCCCGTCCATATGGAGGAGATGTTTGGGAGTAAAATACATTTGGGGGTCAGCATGCAATCCTGGCCAGGCAGTATCCACACACCATGCTAGGGAAGCCTGCCCTCTGCAGACACTCAGGGGAAACGGGCAACAAAGGTTTGCGATATGGCACTGGGGGAGAGAATTGGAGTCAGGGGTACATTGGGTAATGTAAGTGTTGAAAAAGCGGCATATCCCTTAGGAATGGCGTCCCTTCAATGCACTCGGAAAGCAAATTTTCATCTCTTTCATTCAATAAAATTCAATAAAGTTTTTCATGGATTGGTGAATTCTTGTTCTTTATTTTATTTCGTGATCATTCTTTTCTTGTATCGTTATTAATGCATAACATTATTCAAGACTTTCTTCATAATTGTGCCCAATGCATTTCGGGCTGAACCCTTCGTCAGGGGACTTCATTAAATGCTGTGAATTCATAAACACGGTAACGTGAGTTCAGTGAGCTAGCCTTCTACTTAAAGTCTAATCACATATTTACATTTTTTAGAATTTACATTTAGAAAACATTTAGAAAAACATGCCTGAAGGAGAATGGGGAGGGCAGAGTTGCAAAACATTCATGCGTGCTGTATAATTGTATAAACCAAAGTAACTGTGTCCGTGTGGACGGGTATATGTTCAAAAGTGCTAAAACATGTATACATGCAGAAAGGTGGCACTGTTAAAGTTCATGTCGTGGGGGACAATATATATAAAATGCATTAGTACATATACATAGCATGTGTACGCTGACCTGTACTGTCGCTGCGATGTGCACGCTTTAAATCACGATGAATTTTAATCTGAAATGACAGGAGTACGGACAGCTTAGATTAGATAAATTCGAGCACGAAACTTGTGCGTGCTCTTTGATAGCATCACGCTGTAGCCGGCGGCTTACTGTGTACGGTGCGATTCGGAAACTATCCCTGTTCCGCGGTCTCGTTCGTGAACGTTTTCAGACGGTTCGTAAGTTGGAATGGGATTAGTGAATCCGGCTTCAATCGAACGAGGATGAAAGCCTCGTTCTAATAGGTGTTTCATATGTCACGTGATCGCGAGTTTCTAACTTTATTGTTTTACCACGTAAACACTCGAGCAGGAGTTCTGCTCAGGGTTCTAATAGGTGTTTCATATATCACGTGTTCTCGAGTTTCTAACTTTATAGTTTTACCGTGTGAACACTCGAGCAGGGGTGCTGCTAAGAGTGTAGGTAAAAGAACATAGTACCTAATTAGCGAAACCTTCTGAGCGTGTGTACGTCAACAGACGTGTATACATTAAACACAATATTGTAAACAAAAGTTAAAACATAAGTGCATTTGTATGTGATCATTATTTGCAATACTCAAGTAATTATACATGATCTGTACGTGTGTGGTACTTTTATAAATAGCAACTGTACTCTAGCCGTTCATTTAGTCCTTTCGGTTGAATTGTAGACAACCGATGGATCCAATATGTTTCGCGTTTCAATAACTGTTGTGTGTTATCTCTCCCTGGAAGCACTGATACCATTTCCAGAATGCAAAATTTGAGTTGACTTGGATTATGATTGAAATCATTAAAGTGGGCTGCCACGGTAGATTTACCAAGTTTCAAACGTATATTGCTCGTGTTCGACTAGTTGTATTTTAATTTTTCTGGATGTTTGTCCCACATATGATAGTCCACACGGGCATTTAAGCATGTATATCAAATTAGAGCTGTCACAAGTTCCATTAACTCTGAGTTTGATTTTCGTGCCTTGTGATGGGTGATTTATTTCATTGCCCTTGATGATGGAATTGCAGGTTCCACAGTTGTGGCAAAGGAGAGTACCTTTGTGTTCTCTTATTTCTGTGGGAGTTTTTTGATTCAACAGTTCTTTAATGTTTCTAGTTCTTTCATACGCGAAAATTGGACAGTTGGTAAAGAGTCCTTTGAAATCCTCTTCTGTGGAGAGTAACGGCCAGTGTTTCAGGATTGCTCTTTTAATTTGGTGGCTACGTGTAGAATATTTTGATACAAATACTGTCCTTCTTTCTTGCTCCTTCGTAGTCGATGTGAGTAGTTGATTTCTATTTAAGGCATGTACTCTTTCGGCTGCCTGTATCAAGGTGTTCTCTGGGTATCCTTGATTTTTTAATTTGTTCATAGTGACTGTTTCTTGTTCTTGGAACTTCCTTAATGATGATGAAATACGTTTAATACGGAGTAACTGTGAAAATGGTAAATGTCTTTTTAATGATGGCTGATGGAAGCTCTGATAGTGGAGTAGATTGTTTCTGTCTGTAGGTTTCTGGCAAACACTTGTTTCTAAGGAACCTTGTATGTTAGTTATCATCACATCCAAGAATGGTAATTGAGTGGTACTGTGATTGTGAGTAAATTGTATTCTGGGATTCACCTGATTAAGTTCCTGAAATATGTCAATAAGATCCAAGGTAGATCCTCTCCAGAGAATGAAAATGTCGTCGATGTATCTCTTGTATAGGATGAGATTTTCCTTCCAATTAGTTTGACTCAAGATGTGATCAGTTTCAAACTGGTGCATGAAAATGTTGGCATATGCCGGTGCAGCACAATTTCCCATTGACGTGCCAGAACATTGGGTAAAGAATTCATCCTCCCACTGGAAGTAACAGTGGAACAGTGTAAAATGCATGAGTTCCATTAATAGCACTTGTAGATTTTTATCTTTGTCACTGTTTAATAGGATCGTTTCCAATGCTGTGAGTCCAAGATTATGTGGAATGTAGGTATAGAGTGCTTTAACATCAATAGTGCACATGATCATGTCCATAGTAAATGTAGACTTGTGTTCCTCCAAAATATTCAAAAATGGGTGGTGTCCTTGATGTATGTCGGAATTTTTTGAACTAGAGGTTGTAGGTGTTTGTCTATAAATTTCCCCACGGGTTCATGGATCGAGTTGACTGTTTAAACTATTGGTCGACATGGTGGTAAAATTGGGTGTTTATGTATCTTCGGTATCATATAGATGGAAGGGATAGATGGATTCGATTTGATTAAGAATTCTTTTTCTTTGTTTGTGATGATACCGTTTTCGATGGCTGTGTCAATGATTTGGGTGAGAATTTTAATGAACTCTTTCGTTGGATCATTCCTCATTTTTATGTATGTTTCTTGGTCGTTTATGTGTTCTTTCACTCTTTCTTTATAGAAATCAGTGTCCATGATAAGAGCTCCCCCCTTATCAGCTTGTCGTATGGTTATGTTCTTTGTTGTATGCAAGATTTAGTATGCACTGTCGTTCTTTCTGAGTCATGTTCGTTGTTTTTGTGTTCTTTGTTTTGAAAATCTTCATGATTTCTTTACTTACTACTTTCTCGAAAGCGTCAAGGACTTTGTGGCTGACTGGTGGTATATATTTGCTGGGATTTCTGAGTCCCATGAGAATATCAGGTTTGTTATCTGCGTGGTTAGAGGGTTTATCGACGATGTTGTCAAAAAAGTGTCTTAGCCGCAAGCTTCTCATGAATTTATACACACATCTGTGTTTCTAGGATGTTCGAATGACATGTGCGGACAAAAGATGTCCCTTTTTGTAGTGTTTTGGTCTCAAACTTTGTGATGGAATGTTTAGAAATGTTAATTATGAGATTCTCCGACTCCTTGTATTCTTCGCTACTGGTTCTGTGGATGGTCCTGTCCTTTCGTCTGGTTTTGCTACTCCTGGTTCTTCTGGAGGTCCCCGACCTTTCTCTAAAAAAGAAGAATTCGTTGCTTGTTGTCTACGATTGTCCTCTCTTCCTCTATCTTCATGTGTAGAACCGTCTTGTGTGGGTCGTTCGTTCCTTCTATCTTCGTTAGTAGATCTTTCATTTCTTTGATATGTTGGACCTTTCCTGGTTTGATGCGAGTCATCAGATGACGTTTCGTCGGTTGACTTGTAGGTGGCCGGTTTTTGTTGGCGTCGGCGTCCATAAATGTGCGCCCAATTATATACTTCGCCTGTGCGATAGTCGTTGCTATCCCTTTTGAATTTACGAAGTTTGCGGTCATTAATCTCTTTTGTGTATGTGTCGAGTTGTGTATTGATGTCTTGTAGAGTTTTGTCCCATTCATCTTTTGTCATGATGTTGTTTAGTTCATCTTTTAGTTGTGACGCTTCCTTGTTAAGATCTTCAATGAGTTTTGCCAACTCCTCTATTAGTAGTATTAAGTCCAATGCTCACTGAACTCACGTTACCTTGTTTATGAATTCACAGCATTTAATAAAGTCCCCTGACGAAGGGTTCAGCCCGAAATGCATTGGGCACAATTATGAAGAAAGTCTTGAAGAATGTTATGCATTAATAACGATACAAGAAAAGAATGATCACGAAATAAAATAAAGACCAAGAATTCACCAATCCATGAAAAACTTTATTGAATTTTATTGAATGAAAAAGATGAAAATTTGCTTTCCGAGTGCATCGAAGGGACGCCATTCCTAAGGGATATGCCGCTTTTTTGATATGTACCTGCCCTGAGCACAGAGGGCTGCACTTCGATAGCACCAACCACGTCATTAACCTTTATTACATTCCACCACGACGACTTTACCACATTTTGTTCTAATGTAAGTGTTGCTCATGTAAAGCGCTCCCATACCTTCAAGTCGAACTAGTGCTATATAAAACGTTGGTCAGATGGTGGTGAGATATTAACCACACCCGGTAAATACAGACACCCTAGGGTAAGGTATTAACTAGACTTTGCTAAAAACCTCTTAGTTCAAGTTTTCAATTAGAAAATGGGGGCTAACTTGGGAATTCAGCGCTTCCTGCACAAAATTCTAAATGTATCAGTATTTAACAGGTCATTTTCACAAGTATATCATCACACACCATTTGATAAAACTAAATGAGCAGCATAATGTGCCTTTTCTTGCAACATAAATAATTGATTCCACCTTGCCGGTTCAGTCAAGCCATGGCGCAACATTACAGTGGTCCTGAGCATAATAATTTGATAATACTTAGTATTACTCTTGGCTAAACAATACACTTAAGCAGCAATACCTTATAAAAGAGAAAGGCGATGGGATGAGAGGGACAGCCTGTGCATTGCAAAACTCAAATGTGTGACCTTTCTAGTGGTGTCAAGTTTAATATAGGGTTGATATTAAGGATGCCAGAGACATAGCAAAAGAGACAAGTATGGATAGTTAAATGTATCAGGAGTGCTCCTTGAGAAAATATGACTAGCAATTTTTCAAAGAAGTTGTGTATTAAAATGCACTGTTTGCCACATTTTTCAATTTTTCACAGCAAACCCCGTGCAAATCTGACTGAATCGCTTGCTGGAATTCCAGATAACCTTCACACCGCACCACTTGCTACGATCATAAGCAGCAACTGGTGAACAGGTGGGGCAAGGGCAGAGAGGGCAGTGTGCATGCAGAAAGGGCAATGAGTGCAGAGGAAACAGGAGAAGAGATTTTAAAATTAAAGGCATTGCCCATTCTTGAAATGTGGCTATACCCACAGCACTCCTGTCCTATCTGGAATTCTTCTCAATTTATATTTTGGTGCACATGCGGCCTCATTACTGCGGCACCGCATCAGGTGAGTGCATCTGGTCGATTAACATTAATTTTATTATTGATAATCATCACGACCCCAATCCGTGTTACAATGCTCAAAAATAATACTAATAGTGCTT
This sequence comes from Lissotriton helveticus, assembly GCF_964261635.1. NCBI lineage: Eukaryota > Metazoa > Chordata > Amphibia > Caudata > Salamandridae > Lissotriton > Lissotriton helveticus. The sequence continues at coordinate 172,241,667 of NC_136073.1, forward strand.
AAAGGACGGAAGGACACTTACCTAAATAGCACAAATTTTATGGACTTCGGAATGGTCAAAAGCAGAGTAGACCTTGTTCGTCACTGATACACTGGCCTCTTGGGAAATAGGTTATATTTTGTATACTAATTGCATTTAGGCAAATTTCATGCACCTGTGTTAGAAATGGGGCACTGTTGCCTGACCGTAACTGAAGTGACTGACTCAGCCACAGCTCTATTGGGCTGTAGAGGCAACCTGTATCACAACCACAACATTGGCCAGTCCTCCTCTACAAGCGGATTCGCTGTGTCCGCACCCAAATCTATGTAGGAGGCTCATCCACTCGCGGAGCTATCTTAGTGGCCAAAAATGCTGGCACTGAGGAGGAACACTCCTCTGGTTGCTTGAAATTACCAATGCGTAGCTTGGATGCTCGCTCGTTTGATGATTGGAACACAAAGATAGGGCCCCCAAACCCACAGTCTCTTGGAACAAGGCAGTCTCCGTAAATGGCCTTGCCCTCCGTGCGGACACCCTAAAAAGCCGCACAATGGCTTCAGATCTCACTGAATGTAATAACCACCAAAAGCCACGAAATAGTTGAAATTCGACAGTATAATGAAAGAACAATTGGTTAATTATGTAAGTATGACAATGCCCTTACCTTGCATTCTCTCTCAAAATTGTTTTTCTAATCTACGGCCTGCAGCAAGGTAGGCAGCACTAGATGATTTATGTGAAGCTGCTTTTGCTGCAGGTTCCTCATGCCCTGAATTGTGTGAGTTTGGACATGAGCTCCCCAACCAGTGAGCGATAAGTCTGCTGTTAGCACGGTTTATGGAATCGGGTCGATGAAGGGCTGCCCTTTGGAAAGGCTTTGTGGATTCCACGACTACAGAGCGCAATGAGTGCGGCAGTCTACTAACACTAGATCTGATAACTGACCGTGAGACTGATTCCTCTGACGTGCTAAGAATTCCTGAAGGGAACGCATTTGAAGTCTTGGGTAGTGGACTATTAGGATGCAAGACGCCATCATTCCTAGTAACTGCATGAATACTCGAGCTGGCAATGAGTGTTGAGGCTGGAACTTGAAATGTAGAGTTTGAATGTTGCGGATTCTGACCAGATTGTGACAGGCCAGAGCCTTTTGTGTATCTAGAGTGGCTCCCAAATACGCTTGTGAGTTGGAGGGTTGGAGATGGGACTTGGACAGCTTTACTGTGAACCTCAGATCGTGGAGGAGCTGTACGGTTGTGTAAGTATGTCGTAGACCGTATGCTTGCGAGTTGGCTTTTATGAGCCAGTAATCAAAGTATGGGAAGACATGAATGTGGTGTCTTCGTAGATGATCTGCGACTACTGCCAGGCATTTAGTGAAAACCCTGGGAGCAGAAGTGACTCCGAATGGGAGTACTTTAAATTGGTACTGTTGCCCCGATACCACAAACCTGAGGTATTTGCGGTGAGCTGGGTGTATCTGGATGTGGAAGTAGGCGTCCTTTAAATCCAAAGTGGACAGAAAGTCGCCTTGCTGAAGTAGCGGGAGTACTTGTTGGAGTGTCACCATTTGAAAGTGATCCGATTGAATGTATAGATTGAGGTCTCGGAGGTCTAGTAGAGGCCTAAGAGAGACCCTTGATATTGTAATGGAACTGCTAATGGGGCGGTAAGAAGCAGCGCACATGAGAAGTCTCAGCATTTTTAAATCTGCCTAGGTCTTTTAAAAAAATCTTTTAATTTGAGTGGGACTTCGTTGAATACTTGGGTATGTCTAAAATCGATTACTGGTTTTGTATTGCACTTGCCGGTCCCCAGTCCGCCGCAGCTTTTACAGCTGAATGTAGCGGAGAGACTCATCTCCTCCCCCACCCACCTCCCTCACTTCTGGGGCTGAAACCTATTAAGCAGACTGTCGGCCCGCACGCGCAGCGCACATGAGGAGAAGTGTCAGCATTTTTAAATCTGCCTAGTTCTTTTAACTTTAGTGGGACTTAGTTGAATACGTGGGTCTTTTTAAATTCGTCGATTACCTGTTTTGTATTGCACTTGCCGGTCCCCGGTCTGCTGCAGCTTTTACAGCTGATTGCAGCGGATGGACGCGTACCCCCCAACCCCCATCTCCCTCACTTCTGGGGCGGAATCCTATTAGGCAGAATGCCGGTCCGTACGCGCAGCGGGCATGCCGCTGGCCCGCCGAAGGCAAGCCCATCTGCGCCCATCCGGGGTCACAATCCCTGCCTCTCACCCTACATCGATGTACATATGAGGCAGTGGAGCTATTCCATCTAAATGGTCCTTTATTGAATTCATATAAACACTCCCTTCCTCCGGACAGTAATTTGACAGTGTGTGTTTATTGTGGTTTTAAATTTACACCCGCACTACATGCTAAATCTAAAACTTTTAAAATGTTCATATTAAATTGCTGGTCGTTACCCAAGCGTGCGGCTGAAATCCGCCTTCTCCTGGTAGAATTAGAACCTGAAGAGTTTTTGACGGAAACCTTGTTAAACCCCAGCTCCGACCCAGATATTGTACAGACACTCCCCCCTGGATACTTAATCCAGAGGCTCGACCGGCTAACAGAGAGAGGGGGTGGAATTGCTATGATCCATAAAAAAACCCTCACCTGTCAAATGTCTGGAAGTTTGATCCCAGACTGCGAGAACACCTTCTTCTCTATACATTTTTCCCCTCTGCTTACCCTTTCAGGTATCCTGATATACCGGCTCCCCAGCACAATTATGCAACTCTTTACATGATTCGGCAGCTAATATAGCTAGCTCTACGGCCAAGTTTACCTTATTGGGACACTTTAATCTCCATTTTGATGACCCTTCACAGTCGGAGGAATCAGAGCTTAAGAAGGATCTTGCAGCTTATCAGCTCCAACAAAAAATCACTGAACCACACCCATGCAAAAGGGCACTTATTGGACCCCATCTTTTCCAACCTTGAGGACCTAATGGGGGGAAACCTATCCAAGGTGCCATGGTCGGATCACTTCCTCATCCCTCTCCTCTGGTCACCTCCAGTGTTAGGTTCATACTCGAAGTTAATTCGTACATGCTCTCGTCCGTGGTCCAAATTGCCCTTGGAACAATGGATTGTAGAGCTAGAAAAAACCAAGCCAACCTTGACATCTGATGTTGTTACCGCTCAATAAGTGGATTCGAGATTTCCTAGACCGGCTGCTCCCTGAAAAACTGACGCAAATTAAAACAGGAAGCAACAGACAAGCATGGTTCTCCCCAAAACTTCAGGCCTTAAAGCAGACCTGTAAGAAGTTTGAGAGATCATGGAGGAAGGACTTCTCTGGAGATAAGAAGTTAAAATACAGAGAGGCGATAACAGTTCCTTCTTGACAAAGTTAAATCAAGCTTCGCTTCCTTTCCCCCGACCAAGGGTTGCATTTTGAGCCCAAATACCAATGGGACTTAACCGCTCATAGACACCATCCCTCTGATGGATCACTCGGCCAGGTAAAAAGTGGCTCACCAAAAGACCCTGCCCCTTTAAAAATACTGAAACGGGCCATAGGAGTTGTCTCCCCCGTTATTTTAGAGCTGATTAACGCCTCTTTCTCCTCGGAAATAGTCCCTCCTTTATGGAAGGAAGCAATGGTGAAGGCACTCCTCAAAAAACCTAGCCTAGATCCAACTGCCCTGGGGAATTATCGTCCCATATCCCTTATTCCCGGTATCAGTAAAATTGCAGAAAAACACACTAACTCAGTGCTGTCTACATTCTTGGAGACTCACAGCCTTCTCCATCCATCCCAGACATGCGTTCGACCTTGTCAGAGAACAGAAACAGCCCTGTTGTCAGTTGTAGAAGAGTCTAAAAGGATTGTGGATTCCGGAGGCACCGCTGTGGTCATTTTTTTGGACCTCTGCGCTGACTTCGACACTGTCAACCATCGTACCCTAATACACAGACCCAGAAAACTGGGTATAACTGAAATTGCTCTTGACTGGCTACAACCCTTCCTGAGTAATAGATCTTTCCAGGTTTTTGACAATGAGGAGACCTCCAAACAGCTGCCCCTGTGTTGTGGAGTCCCTCTAGGCTCATCCTTGAGCCCCACCTTGTTTAATGTCTATATGTATTCATTAGCAGAATCAGTGTCACCTTTTGGCGTACACATAGTGACCTATGCTGACGACACACAACTGGTGATGGGGCTCAAAAGAGCCGACAACTCCTCATCCAACCTTCGTTGCTGTCCGGAGGAAACGGCCAAATGGATGAACGACTCCTTTCTGAAATTGAATGGGCATAAAAGTGAGCTGATGAATTTAGGTAATCAATCTCTTCTCGATCTCAACTTAATATGGCCGACCTCCCTAGGCACTGTCCCCTCTCCCAAGACTCAGCTAAAAAGCCTGGGTATTTGGCTGGACCATGACTTTGCCTTTAGGACACGGGCACGCAACTTAGCAGCTGCGTGCTATAGTATCTTGAAATTGTTGCGAAAGATTCTTCCCCTCCTTCTATTTCAAGCTAAAAAATCACGGTTCAGGCGTTCATTTGGTCTCTTCTGGACTATGGGAACGCCCTTTACTTGGGTGCTCCCACCTCGGTCCTATCCAAACTCCAGACCATCCAAAACTGGGCAGTCAGATTGCTTCTGGGTATCCCTAAATTCCAGTCAGCAAAATCTGTATTGAACTCCTTTCATTGGCTTCCAATTAGGGAGGGAGTCAAATTCAAAGCAATGTGTATTATCCACAAGTCCCTAGCAGGAAAGGGCCCCGCCGTCAACGATTCCATCATCCAGCCCTATCTGGCTAAAACATGCCTCTGCTCAGACAACATGAATTTTGTCACTGTACCCAAGATCAGGAAAACCCGTAGTGGAGGCCGGCGGTTTGCACTTAATGCCGCTAAGCTATGGAATACCCTTCCTTTCTATCTTCGTAAGGAACCTAATCATCTTGCCTTCCGCAAACTTTTAAAGACTTGGCTATTTCCTTAGTCTGGCCGTCTCTCTTTGTAAGCTGTTTCTAGCACTGGGATGCCTTTGGGTAGCCATGCGCTATACAATGAATATGCTACTTACCAGTATGCATCTGTTCTTGGCATGTAGGGCTGCTAACATTCATATCTGATGCATAGATCGCCGCCTAGTGTTGGGTCCGGATGATTGCACATTGTTGTCCTGGAAGAGTCTTCGAAGTATCACGAGATAGGTGGCTCCTCCCCTGGACTACAGTGCGCATGGGCATCGGCTCCATCCCCAGATTGTTTTTAGCCATTGTGGCAGAGATGGAGTTAAATAGTGTGAATGATGTCCATGCTAATGATGAATGCAAGAGAGTGTCTGCAGCCGCTACGGGCACCGGGGAGGAGGGCGGGCGATATGAATGTTAGCAGCCCTACATGCCAAGAACAGATGCATACTGGTAAGTAGCATATTCAGTTTGAGGCATGTGGGCTGCTAAATTCATATCTGATGCATAGAATACATAGCAGTCCCTCCATTAACGGCGGTTGCCCGTGCCAGCTGCAGAAGCTTGAAAAAGTGTTTCGAGAACAGCCTGTCCTACAGCTGCTTGCTGTTTGGAATGCACATCCACACAGTAATGTTTGGTAAACGTGTGTGGTGTAGCCCAAGTGGCTGCTCTACAAATGTCTTCTAAGGGAATGTTCCCTAGAAACGCCATGGATGCCCCCAATTTGCGTGTGGAGTGCGCCTTTGGGGGTATTGATAAAGTGCGCTTAGCTTTTTGGTAACAGATTTGAATGCACTTAGCTATCCATCTGGCTATCCCTGCTTTGGAGATGGGGTTGCCTTTGTGCTGTGGTGAGAAGGCAACAAAAAGTTGTTGTGTCTTTCTAAAGTGTTGAGTCCTGTCAATGTAGTACATCAACGCCCTCCTAACATCTAGTGTATGAAGCATTCTTTCCGCCACGGTTTGTGGGTTTTGAAAGAATGCAGGCAGGTCAATAGTTTGGTTGATATGAAACTGACACCACCTTCGGAAGGAATTTGGGGTTAGTGAATGTATTTGGATGAAGGGCTCTTGGATTGCGAGCGCTTGCAGCTCGCTAACACGTCTGAGCGACGTGATAGCAATGAGAAAAGCCACTTTCCACGTCAGAAATTGAATTTCGCAGGAGTGCAGTGGCTCGAAAGGTGGGCCCATTAGCCTAGTGAGGACAACATTGAGGTTCCACACTGGAGCTGGTGGAGTTCTTGGAGGAATGACTCGCTTCAGTCCCTCGAGGAAGGCTTTAATGGCAGGCACCCTGAAAACAGAGAGGTGCTGCCTATTCTGGAGATAAGCCGATATGGCGGATAGATGTATCCGAATGGAAGCGTACGCTAGATTGCATTTGTAAAGATGTAACAAATAGCAAATGATGTTAGGGATGGATGCATCTAGCGGGTTGATATTGTTGTTAGTACAGTAAATGACAAACCTCTTCCATTTTGCTGCATAGCAAGCTCTGGTTGTGGGCTTTCTTGCCTCTCGGATAATGTCCATGCATTCCGGAGGCAGGTTGAGGTAGCCAAATTCTAAGACCTCAGGAGCCAGATCGCCAGATTGAGCTGTTGCGGATCTGGATGCTGAATGTCGCCATGGTTCTGCGTCAAGAGCCTGGGTGTGAGATGCAGCCTTTGATGCGGTACCACGGAAAGTTCTAGAAACGTGGTGTACCATGGTTGGCGTGCCCATGTTGGAGCAACCAGGATGGGAGTCATCGAGTGTTGCTTTAGCTTTCTTGCCACCAGCGGAATGAGAGGCGCTGGGGGAAAAGCGTACGCAAATTTGCCTGACCAGTTCATCCATATCACATTCCCTTGCGAGTCTGGGTGAGGGAACCTGGCGGCAAAGCTTTGGCATTTTGCGTTTTCCCTTGTGGCAAACAGGTCTATCTCTGGATGACCCCACTGCTGGAAGTACGGGTGGAGTACTGATGGATGAATCTCCCACTCGTGCATTTGATGGCTGTATCTGCTGAGCAGATCCGCCATCTGATTGTCCTTGCCCGGGAGGTGTTCTGCCATGAGGAAGATGTTCCTCTGAATGGCCCACTTCCACATGCTCTGAGCTAGATGAGACAGCTGTGGCGAGTGAGTACCGCCCTGCTTTTGGATGTAGTACATGGCTGTCATGTTGTCCGTCCGGATCAACACGACTTTGTTGCACAAATGCACTTTGAAGGACTTGAGCGCCATGAAGATTGCCATCAATTCCAGGTAGTTGATGTGCAACCTTTGTTGCTGGGTTGACCATAGTCCCTGCACTGTGTAGTGGAGCACATGCGCTCCCCACCCTTGGAGAGATGCGTCCGTCGTTAGGACAATCTGTGGCACAGGCTCCTGGAACGGTCGTCCCTTGCAAAGGTTGTGTGGATTCCACCAATGCAGAGAGTTGTATGCCCGACCGGTCACCAACACTAGGTCCATTGATTTGCCAAGCATTCTTGGAGGGGACGCATGTGCAACCTTGCGTGCGGGACTATGAAGATGCAGGAGGCCATCATGCCTATCAACTGCATGAACACTCTCGCTGGCAGGGAGTGTTGCGGTTTGAACCTCTGGATCAGCGACTGAATGTTGTTGATCCTGACTGTGTTTGGTTGAGCTATAGCAGTCAGGGTGTTTATGGTCGCGCCCAGATACTGCTGCACATGGGCTGGCTGAAGGTGCGACTTTGGGTAGTTTAGCGAGAACCCCAGGCTGTGAAGGAGGTGAATAGTGTGGGACATGTGTGAGGCGCACTGTCTTTCCGACTTTGCCTGAACGAGCCAGTCGTTGAGGTACGGATAGACATGTATGTGTTGTCTCCTGAGGTGCGCCGCCACTGTCGCTAGACACTTCGTAAACACTCTGGGGGCAGTAGTCACCCCGAAGGGTAGGACTTTGAACTGATAGTGCTTGTTGAGAATGGTGAACCTGAGGTATTTTCTGTGGGATGGGTGGAGTGGGATGTGGACGTAAGCATCCTTGAGGTCCAAGGTTGCCAGGAAATCCCCTTGGTTTAGAAGGGGAAGGATTTGTTGCAGTGTCAGCATGTGAAAATGTTCTGACAGTATGTACATGTTGAGGGGGCGCAGATCTAGAATGGGTCTGAGCGATCCGTCCTTCTTTGGGATGAGGAAGTACAGGGAGTAGACCCCTGTTCCCTCCTCCTCCACTGGCACGAGTTCTATTGCTCCTTTTTGCAGCATTACTAGCACTTCCTGCTGCAATAAGTGCAAGTGCTCTGCCGACATAGGACGTTGTCTTGGGGGGATGTTGGGAGGAGTGGATGTTAACTCCAAGCAATAACCGTACTGGATTAGTTTTCTCACCCACCTGTCTGTGGTGATGGACGACCAGACTGGCAGGAACTGCTGTAGTCTTCCCCCGACAGGTGTTGGATGGTCGGGGGGCAGCGACAGGGAGTCACTGTTTGGCGGTGGCAGAGGAACGTGAGTTGTTGTTTCCTCTGCCTCTGCCCTTGGCATTGTTACCTCGGTAACCCCCTCTACCTTGCTTGGGGTACGAGGATTGCGCACCACCTCTTGCGAATTGTGTTTGTTGTCCCAAGTGTCCTCTGGTACCACTACGCGCACCTGAGCGACGAAAAGTGTTGCCTCTGAACTGTTGTGATTGGAGAGCCCCCATGGACTTAGCAGTCTCGTTGTCTTTCTTAATCTTTTCAAGTGTGGTGTCTACATCAGGGCCAAACAGTCTGTCAGGATTGACTGGCTGGTTGAGGATTGTAGTCTGGATGTCCTGCTTAAACCCAGATATACGAAGCCAGGCTTGGCGCCTTAGCATGACGCTAGTGTTAATACCCCTAGCCGCTGTGTCCACGACATCAAGTGCACACTTAATGGCAGCATTTGATATAAGCTTCCCCTCCTGAATGAGCATTTCGCTTGCTTCTTTATACTCATCAGGTAGATGTTGAAGGAGCTGTTCTAGGGTGTCGTAATGCGCCCTATCGTAACCCGCCAGTAGTGCTTGTGTATTTGCTATACGCCATACATTGGCAGCCTGCGCAGCCACCCGCTTGCCAGAAGCCTCAAGCACTTTCGACTCTTTGTCTGGGGGAGGAGCTTCACCCGTTGTTTGGGAGTTGGCCCGTTTGCGGGCGTTCGCGACCACCAATGACTCCAAAGGCAACTGTCCCCGAATATAAGCAGGGTCTCCAGGTGCTGGCCTGTATTTTTTCTCAATACGTGGGTTTACCACTCTTGCTCTTGTTGGTTCCTTAAAGATCTCTGGTGCATGTTTATGGACACCTTTCAGCATGGGGAGTGTTTTGACTGTTCTTTCGGAGACGGAGAAAGCGTCAAACAGGAAATCTTCCTCCACCGGGTCAGAGTGCATGTCCACATTATGAGTTGCAGCTGCCCGTTCTATTAAAGCAGTGAATGCTGCTGAGTCCTCAGTAGGTGATGTACGTGTTCCAAAAACCTGAGGGTCATGTACTACTTGATGGCTGTCCTGGTCCCCAGCGTCATCATATGGGTCCTGGTGTACATCAGGGTCATTGTCAGTAGGGAAATTATATTGGTCATCTTGTTCTTCATCCTCACCCCCTGAGTGGTGGGGGGAAGGTGTAAGACTCCTCCTTGGTGGAGGCTGAAGAGGTTCAACAAGTGGAGGTATGTCCTGTGCTTGTTTTTTCTTTTTCAGTGGAATAACAAAAGCTTCTAAAGGTTGGGAAGTGATCTTTCTTTTATAAAGTGTCAATTTCCCTGTGTTGGCATCGATGTAATGCTCTAAATTGTCCCCTGACGCCTTTGGCTGCTGCAAATTGGGACTGGGCGTCGAATATTCCGACATGTCAGCGTTTTTCGACACCGTCTTGGCCACAAACACTTTGGGCGCCACCTTTGGTGGCAGGACGTAGAGAAGCTTGGAGGACGACTTTGCCGGTATGTCCACCGGTGTCGGATCCGATGATGCGGTAGACGTTGACGTCTGTGCTTTCTCCCGAATTCTTTTGAGGGAGTCGGTGACCTGTTTTGTAAAAGAAGCCGAGGGTTTGGTAACCGATGCTTCATGTTTGTGTGCTTCGGAGGACTTCGGCGTAGCAGAAGTGGCCACCGATGATTCTTGGCCTCCCACGGGACGCTGCTTTGCGGTCGGTGTAGGCGCCGACGCCGGCGATGCCGTCCCGGCATCCTTGTGCCGATGAGTAGCGGCTCCGGTCGTCGGATCTTGGGCCTTAGGCGCCGTGGCGGGATGGACGACCTTCTTTGAGGACTTGTCCTTAGCCACCGTTTGTGGCGCCGATGTGTCGACAGTCTTCTTGGACTTCGTGTGGCTTGAAGCTGACGGAGTTGAAGACGGAGTCGGCTTTGCTGGCTTGGACGGGACGTCGGCCATTTTAGATGTTGTCGAAGCCGCAAGTTTCGGTTTCGCTTTTGCTGAGTCGGCGGTCATTTTCGGAGCCGTGGAGACCAAAGGTTTCGGTTTCGTTTTCGGCGTGATGTCGGCCATTTTAGGCGCCGTCGACAGCAATAGTTGCGGTTTCGGTTTCGATACGCGCAACGGTGGCTCCTCCGGTGTATCCGTAGCCGGGCCCGAAGGCGGGGCTGGGGATATCGGTGCAGGGTCGAGGGTAAGGCCGAGTGGCGATCCCGTGACCGGAGCATGAGTCGAGTAACTTTCGGGGCATAGCTCGTCCTCTGAGCTATCTTCCGCGGCCCCATAGACTTCTTCGTCGTCCCCTACCTCCTAAACGTATTCAAGGTCTTGGCTCTGTCCTTCGATGTATTCCTCTGGATCCGCCTCGACCTCCGTCGATGGTGGTGAGATCTGAAGTTGATGGCCGTGGCCTTCGTCTGCGGGGTCTTCGAATATGTCGTCGGGTGCCGGGGCTGCGTGGAAGGCTTCAAGTCGCGCCGCGCGCCGATGCTTGAGCGTCTTCTTTGACCTGAATTTGGAGCAGGCCATGCAGTTGTCTTCGTCGTGGTCCGGCGAAAGACATCTATTACAAACTGGATGCACGTCGATGTGTGGGTATTTAGACCCACACACGGGGCAGCGCTTGAACGGGCTCCGTTCCATGCTGAAGCCGTCGGGGTCTTGCTGCGAGTACAGGGCCTCGATGCGCGAAGGGTAAAACCACTCCGCTGAAATCTGACCGGAAGAGGCAGACTATGCTCGGGACCGTTCGCATACAATACCGACGCGAATACCGAAGGCCTTTTGGCCTTGAGAAGGAAGGTTTTTCGATTCCGACAGGGAGCCGTCGAAATCACATCCGAACCCAATGGCGGAAAAAAACAATCTGGGGATGGAGCCGATGCCCATGCGCACTGTAGTCCAGGGGAGGAGCCACCTATCTCGTGATACTTCGAAGACTCTTCCAGGACAACAATGTGCAATCATCCGGACCCAACACTAGGCGGCGATCTATGCATCAGATATGAATTTAGCAGCCCACATGCCTCGAACATGTCTTTCCTTCAACTTCGTCTGTTTCGTTCTATAGCTCCTATTTGTAACAGGGCGAGAACTTTTTGTTTGAGAAGGTTAAGATGTTCTTGAGCCATTGTGTGTGATCGTGGAGGAATATTTGCGGAAGTGTCTAAGTTCCAGGCAATAACCATATTGGATAATTTGTAGATCCCATCTGTCTGAGGTGATTGTATTCCAGCTGGGTAGAAATTGGGAGAGACGCCCCCCGACAGGAGTGGAATGATCGGGGGCAGAGGCGGGAAGTCACGGTTTAGTGTTTGCAGGAGAAGTGCATGTTGAGTTGCCTCTGCCTCTTCTCTTGCCGTTCTTCCCTCTAAATCCTCCTCTAAAGTAACCTCTTGAAGAGAGCGATTGATTATTGCCCTGGTAAGAGGAGGAGGGATTCTCTGATTAAGTGGTTTTGGAGCCACCCCTGTAAAAGGAGCGACAAAAGGATCCCCGATTGGAAGGGAGTTGCAAAGCCCCTATGGATTTTGTGACCTTTGTATCTTTTTTCATCTTCTCTAGAGAAGTGTACACTGTAGGATCGAAGAGGCGCTCCTAATCAAAGGGTTGGTTCAAAACAGAGGCTTGGACCTTTGGTTTCAACCCCGAAATTCTGAGCCAAGCATATCTGCGTAGCAATACACTGGTGTTGACTGCGTGGGCTGCTGTGCCTGCTGCGTCTAAGGACCGCCTAATAGAAGTATTGGTAATTAATTCCCCCTCCTGAATTAGGTCATTGGTCATTTACAAGGGACTTGGATGTGGCCAGAGAGTTGCTAATTGGGTTTTGCAACAGTACTGTTTAGGGAACAAACATAGGCCCTTAGTACCTGGTTAGCAGGAACCCAGGGCACACTCAGTCAAAGTACATCAACATTAGGCAAAATGTGTGTGTGTGTTTGGAGGGGGGTGGTGGTGGGGGGGGGGGGGGGCAACCAAGGAAAAAAGGAGCACTTTCCTACACATTCTTTTTTAATCTACATTCCCTTAGGATTACTTTAGCATGTGCTGCCAAACAACCAAAGACTAACAGGGCTTAATAACAAAAGCCTTATGACAAGGGTGGCTTCAGCGCACCGAATTTTGAGCGGTACTATTTAGTTGCCGAAGCTCAGTTTGCTCATCTTTGGTTTCCTAATGGCCGTTGAGTGCCGCATTTAGATCTAGAATGCGGCCTGGCTGAACCTGTCCCTATCCAGGTACATCTCTACTGTTAATTGCCTCGTCCAGATAGGAAGATCCACATGGTGAAATGCTCTGGCTGGACGCTGACTCGGATGATGGAACTCAGAGGGGTTGCAGCACAGGCTGAGATTGCTCATTACCTAAAAACCCATATTGATTCTCAAACGTTGGTCTTTCCTGTGCTGCAGCTTAAACTGCTTAAATACATGGGAAACTCGTTTCCCAGTCATAGCTTCCTTTCATTGGAGGACTTCATTGACTTTGAAACCTCTCCTGTGGTAGATATGCTCAGCTATTATAACCTCAAACACGTCCTAAAATGGCTGATCCCTACTTTTCGTGATGCCACAGTGGAATGGGAGCCCCCGTCCTTCCTGCCGGCCAATCCCTTGGTTATACATTTGTCACCCACATTTATAATATGCTCTCTCAGGCTACTTCCGAACCAGAATGGCACGCCTCTATGCAATGGTCTGCAGATTTGGACTTTGACATTACTGATAAACAATTGTATTTTTGCTATGCTATCACCAAAGATATATCTCCTAATGAAAAATATTGCCTGATCCATTATACTTACATAGGGTATATCCCACTCTGGTTAGCATGTGGAATCATGGCTTGGCGTCTGACTCTACTTGTCGTAGATGTGCCGCTCATGTTGCGGACGTTCTTCACCTTGCATGGTTGTGCCCCAAGATTGCGGCCTTCTGGGCGCAAGTGAAACGGACCCAGGACATCATGATGGATAGTGCGGCCACTATTACTCCATTGTTGCTTTTAATGGGTGGTGTGATGGATGCCCTGAAACCTTGTAGGAAACTGTTGGCGATGGCATCCCTCCTAAGTTGTCAGTGCGACTCATCTCCATGGGGGAGCAGCTGTGCCCGTTTTCAAGGATTGGTTGAAGGGCATGGTTAGGTGTAATAAATTGCTGAGTCATATGCTGAGCAACTTCTGCCTACCTCTAGGCCAAGAGATTTTTGGGGACCTCTCTGAGATTATGTGGAGAAGATGGATGAGTCTGTGTCATTGTTCTAACTCTACACATTTTGCAGTGGTTGCTGAGGAGAGATAGTTCCCTCTTGCCACGTAGACTGGGTTTTATATACATTGTATGCACTAATGGGAAGAGTTAATTTAGGGAGGAGTGGGGAGGCGTGCCAGATCATGATTCTGTACTGATGTCAAGCTATCCTACTACTCTGTGGGGTTGTTGCATGATGTAATATGTTTGACGATTGTTGGTCGTGATTAAATTTTTTATTCCAATGAAATTAATAAAGATTACAACAACAAAAAAACACAGGATCCAGCAGAGTTGTGGAAGAGGAGAAGTGGTTCTGAGGCTAACGAAGGAAGGAGAAGCTCTGTAAGGAGGTTGGTTCTTGTTTCAGTGGTTGGCAACTGTAAATCCAACACTTATGCAGCCTTCAACATGACCTCGTGCAAAGATATGACATCCGGTGTTGGTAGTCCAGTGGGCAGTCCCTAGCTAGCTCTAGCAATGCATCTAACCCACTGGTTGAAGACAGGCTTTGGAATCCAAGGGGATCTTGAGCAGCTAAACCTACAGGGAAGTACTTCACAGGATCAGAGTCAGTTCCAAAAATTTCATGGAGATTTGACCTATAAGTTTCTTCTTCCAGTAGTCTTTGGGCCTCTCTACGAGAGTGAACCTGAGCCTTGACGTCGGGTTGCATCGCAGTATCTGGGGCTAGAGGTGGCCGCAGCAGTAGTGTTGAATTTGGTGGTGGAGGTGGGTTTAACACGTCCACTGCCAGGGCCGGTTCCAGGATTTGCGGGGCCCTGGGTCAAAAGGGAATGTGCAAGGCCCCTCTAATTTTCTTAAGTGACACCCTTGGGCCCATTCAGAGACACTGGGGGTGGCCCTTTGTCCAGCATTTTAGCGCCTCCACAAATGTAACTTTCAGCCCACTAGCAATTCTCACACCTTCAGCCTGATAGGTGTGAGAATTGTTTGTGGGCTAAAAGTTAAAACCGTGGGGGCGCTAAAATCCTGGACAAAGGGCCTCCTGCAGTGTCTTTGAATGGTCTCCTTGCAATTGGGACAAGAGGAAACGTCTCCCTCCCCTAGGTCTCCAGACACCATCCCTGAGAGGCCCGGGGAGGGCCCCTCCTCCTAATTGCAAGGAGACACCTTTCTTTGAGTTGCATTGACAGGGAAACAACAGGACAAACGATCGGGGCGGGGCCCCATGCTGGTAGGCTTAGTGCGAGGCTCTGGGCAGCTGCACACACTGCCCATGCCTAGTGCCGGCCCTGTCCACTGCATTGGCTGTTGTGCCGAGAAGCGGGACTTGGGATCAAAGCAATATGGTGAGGACAGCGACTGATGGAACGGCGGCGCCACTAGGAGCTGGTTGAAAAGGCATAAAAAGTGGCAGACACAGTGGGTCCACTAGGCCCAAAGGTGCATCAGATGCCGCAGAGGCCTTTGAGAATACAGTTTATCACATTGTGAAAGTCTGCCAGGTCTGCTTCTGGCATCTGGAACTCAGGGAGAGCCAGGACCAGAGCAGGGTCCAAGTGAAAACCAGGGCTGCACTGAGGATCTTCTGGAGTTATGTTTACCAACTCCGGTTTTGAGGATGAAGCTCCTGTTGGGAGACTGAGGCTGATGAGGAAACTTACCCCTAGAGCATTTCTGCTCCTTTCTCCTGTGTTTGCTCTTCTTCTTGCCGGAAGATGATAATTGAGAGCAGGAACTGGGTCAGGAATGTCTTCCAAATAAACAGTCATCCTATGCTTGGGCCATCAAACGTTTGACCTCCCGCTCCTGGATAGCCTTGGAATGCATGCTGAGGCATGAAGAGCATGATTTAGGGGCATGGTCGCACTCCAAACACAAAAGAAACCAGCACGGGAATCTACAGTGTTTAAACCCAGACTTTTGTGCCAATGCAGCGGGTGGTATATGGCCATGGAGGCGCTATCTGATGTCACTTCTGGCACCAACTGAGTTCAGTGTCCTCTACCAACAACTTAGTTACTTTAAATTTTCCAGATCCAGTCTGACACCTGGGGTTGTTCTACAGGTGAGGTATCTGCAGGTAAAAGTATCCTTTAGAAAGACCACATCCATCTTCTCCTCTGCACAGCAAGTTTCTGCAATACTTGCGTAGCAACCAAATTCCAAGCCTTCCTTATCAGATTGCTCTTGCCTCCTGGTCTTTAACTGAACATGCCTGAAGCCGGTTACAAAGTTCTTTTGATCCAGAGGGTTGAGGTTAATGGTTTACATGGAGAATATCTTGTTTATGGAGCAAAGCCCTCAAAGCCCGTTAGTCCACCTTGCCACAACAGTGAACCTGCTCCAGCAGCTGGGCTTTATAAAAAGGGAGAAATTGGAGCAGGTGCTGTTAACAGAATATTGGCTTTTGTTCTGGGGGGTTGAGGAGGGGGGCAGGGGGATAAGTCATGAATTCCAACCTAGAATAAAGCATGATCATCAGAAAGAATGAGTCAAAGGCCATCCTTCAGCACCAGACACCTTTACAACACTGCAGGATTATGGGGCTCCTCTTCTCCTCAGTATTGGTAATCTGCCCAAGCACGCTTCGCTACAGTTCCTTTCAATGTATGAAGGGCACCTGTATCAGAAAAGGGCTCTCCTACGTGGATAATGTTCCGATTTTCAAGGATTCCAGCATGGAGATCTAGAGGTGAGCTGGATCTCAGAAAACCAGTAACAGATGTGCAGTGTTTGGTGCCATATCAGTTCTTACATTAGGCGCCAGTCGTATGGGATGGATGGGGTGGGGGCAAGGTTAGGAATTATCTTAACAAGGAAGGTGGTCAAGAACAGGTACTGGACTGTTGTAGCAACTGCTGGGAGCGCTTAGAGGTCTCCTTTGCAGTCAACAGCTAGACCAGGGGAAGGTTAAGGTGCTGCATTCTTTTGACAACCTCTCTGGAGTACGTTAAATGATCTGGCTTGGAGAACTTTATTGAGGATGCTAGTGTATTTTTGGTAATTATGTCTGGACAGGTAGATAACAGTGAAGACTGAAAATATTTTCAGCAAGCAGAATTTGGTGGCAGATTGGCATTCTATGATCTGCGAGAGTCAAGCGACTGGAAGCTGGTTTGGAGCTTTTCTATGCGATGATGGGCAGATTGAGACTGTCAGACAGATCTCTTTCTCCAGGCTCTACAGACCGATTCTAAAATATTTCAGCTTCACAAATTTCACAAATAATGACACCATAAAAAATGTAATTGAAAGAACAAATAATCCTATTCTGCCCACTAATTAGAAGAAATACAGAGGAAACCAAGCCCACAAAGTCTGTGGCCCAACTGCGAGAGCAGTTGAGCCGGAAGCTGGGGAACAAGGTTCAAGTCTTGGCAGGGATGCTCAACATCCTGCGATTCTGGGCAAATCGCTTAATCTCCCTATGCCTAACAAAATGAACGTGTCAGTCTGTAATGTAATGCAACTGATGCTCATGTAAAGCACTCTGAACCCTTCAGGTCGCGTTTGCACTATATAAAAGAGTGTAGTCCTGTGGATGGACAGTGAGTCATTCTAGGACAGGTTTCTTTTGGGTGAAAAACAGTGAGTATTGGGGGCAATGTAGCTCTGTGGCAGAAAGTCAGTGGAGATTAGGACAGAGTGGCCCTGTAGATAGATTGTAATGGGTGCTTGCGAGATATTCTTAGCCCCAACTTGGAAACTTTTGCCCAATATACTCAACAGCAAGATGAGCCTCTGAGAATTGAGAGTAAATGAATCCTGAAATGACTGGCACCTTTGTGCCACATCCGCAAGCATATGCACAGTATTGACTGCCTTTCCAAACTACCTAGTATTTCCTGATTTTTGCTCAACAAATGGCCATGTGATCAAGCAGGTCACACTAGTGTGCTGGTTGGCAGAGTCAATCCCTCTGGTATGGGCTGTCGATAGTTTCACTGTACTGTGAAATATCACTGATTTGTCAATGAGTAGGAGTGAAACTGATTGAGGTTGATCCTTGTTCTTATGGAAATTTCCGCTGACCCCTTGTTTTGATGGCTCAAGGGCATGCTGTGCAAAGAGTGCCCCAATGTCTAGACAAAGATGCAACTCTTTATTCCTGATGAAGATCACATTACAAATTTATGTCTAAGCTATTCAAGAACAGCAATCCTGCACTTATGCTACAGTGAAGAATACTGAAGCAGCAGTTCTTTAGTTGGCTAGGCCAGTGTACCCTTTCAGGTGAGAAGCAACCACTAATAGGGCAGTGCAGGCCTGCGGACAGAAATCAGTGAAGGCTATGGAGGTGCAAACCAGTGGGAAGGAGATAATCATGGTCTTACCTCTGTATTCTTCTCAGCCTGGCCAAGGCTAAAAAGACGAACGGCACAGTGAAGAGGGGGTGGTAAACGTGGGTTGGGCGCCAGCAGAAGACTGAGCAGAAGTCGATACAGTTCCTTGCGGCATTCAGCGGAAGAATATGGGCTGGTCATCTGTCCTATGCACTGCTGCAGGTGAACTAGCAATGGCACAACCAGCTCATGGAGTTTCTGACAAAAAGGAAGGAACCAAGGAGAGACCAGTACAAATGTTAATTGTAATTATGTCAACAAGATAGACAAGTGGTAAAGCTGAATTCAAAGATGAAGAGTCACAAAAATCAGCTCAGCCATGCAGTGATTTAGTGCATATACCCTCATAACATTTAGTAAACCTCCGAATCGGGCAGGTGTCCGCTTTTTATGGCAATGCAACTTTACATGTCAAACATTAAGAAAAACAAGTGCATCTTGTAAAACCCTATGCAAAACCCCCACTTAATAGACAATACACCTTCATTTAAGCCTCAGCCCAATCTACAAGCTTCGTTATTTGACCACCTCTCAAGAAAGAGGCCAGTGTTTCGGCAGCCCCCAAATCATCCCCTCAGCTTCATAGCCCTTTTGGGCTCTCCATTGTTTGTGGTCCAGCAAAGTCAGGATACCAATACCTGCCATTCAAAATGCCATTCAAAATTCTAGTTTCTCTCACCCTTTAAAGATTTTGGCCCAGTGTGGGCCTGCTTCTTCACCTATTTTCTTATTCTCCACAGGCATTAGGTTCAAGTTGAGCACATGATATCTTTCCTTTGCCTACTCAGGAAATCAGGGGCGACAGTCAAGAGGCTACTGATTAGTATTTGAAAAGGGTTCCATTGTTTACCAATTGCATCTCAAAGCTAGCACAACTACTGCAACCCAATTGGAACCTAGTTCATTACAAAATGCTTAAGCACAAGGTGCTAAAAAACATGGGCCCAAGGCTAAAGTTATCCTGTAAGAAAACTACTGTATTGCATTGCTAGCTGTACTATACTTTCCACACCCTTGCTGGGCACCATCATGCTTTTTACTGAAAAATAGGTCTAGGGCTAGATACTAGGGATCCTGATTAGGTAGATTTTACTATAATGACTGTAAACAAACTCAGCCAAAAGTGCAGAGGTGACACGCAGTTTCTGATGGAATGTGATCACTCTGTATTGAGTGATTGACTCTGGATGCAAAGTTGGAGAACTAAGTGGGACAGAAATAAGACTGCAACATTTCCTGCAAAGAGTCAACAAAAACCCACTGAGCCTAAGGCTCAGGACACAAACTAGGTCCGTGGTCTTTTGCTTGAGTCGGAAAAGGTAGGCTCAGTAAGTCAAGGTCAGCCCAAAAATATACTTAGTCAGACTCCAACAGCAGTGGTCCTGAAGTTCAGGATAAAATTAGTGAACAACCCAGCTGGTTACACAATTTCTCAATGCTTACGAAAGGAGTCATGATTAGTAGTGGATTAGTAACCGCTGTAGTGTTTGCCACTACCCTTGAACGTACAACCCTTTAGGGGCCGCTCACCACAAAACACCAGGTGAAATCAGGTTGTCCATAGGTGGGAGTGTTCACATTATTGGGGGCAACCAATGCCCCACTACACCAGTCCTAAATGTGATGTTCAATTTAGGTTAGGTTGGAACAGCATCTATGGGACTCAATAGCATGCACAATGTATGCAGAATCAAGATGGTCAGTCATAGCTAAAAGAGAAACCCAACAGAAGTGGTGAAAAGGGAAAACATCCATGTCCCTTCAAAATTGGAGGGGTTGGGGAGCGAGGTATCCTACAGCTACCAGTCAGTTTGTGGATGTTGAATTCTCATCCCCTGCTTTGCTCTGGAACCATCTCTATAGCTCCTCTACCCCTGGTGATGCTTTTTTTAAAGTCAGATTGGCAGCCTCAATATAGTGGCAGCTGCCCGACCGAATCCACTGAGACAACCTCCATACACAAGTCAGTCAGAGGAGTCTTGTGCACATATTCCAGCTAGGTGTTGGTTTGACTCCTCACTTGGTGGTACAGGTCCCCTGCCACTAGTACTGTCACAGCAGCAATATGCACCTGAGCCACAATTTCTTCCCAACATTTAAAAAGGGAAAGCTGAGAGCAGAGTTACAAATTTTGGCAAACAAGTGATGTTATGTTACCAGATTTATAAAGTGTGGCAAATAACTTAAAATGTATCCTGATGCTAAATAAACACAGGAAAGGAAGCGTCCAAATCAAAGCACACACACCACTATCAACCAACTGGGAATCAGCTCGACAAGTTCTAGTTTTTTTTGTGTAAATATCTTTATTGCATTTTTGCTTCACTGGTATATCTAGCAGAACCACATCTGGCATACATTAACAACACTCCATGTCGGAGGAAGGAAGTCAGATACATTTCAATAGTATTTGTTCATGATGACTTCAAAAATTGTGTACTCTGTTCACTCAACAATCCTCTGAAACCCTGTATCTTGGAAGGACCCAAGTACCCAACCAGGAGAACATGTAGCATTTGCCAAAAACAAACCGGTAGATCATCGCCATAGCAGAAAACCAGCAGTTGCTTCAAGTGTATTTACATCTCAACAGGAATACAAAACTGAAAAATATCAAATCAACCCTGCCCCCTGAACCGCACGTGTGTACTTGAGACTGATCTGAACTTGCACCTATAAACTTTATCTCCTGTGTGCCCCATGTATCACCATACAGCGGCCGAGATAACTCAGTTAGCGACAGTTAGTGTCACCATTCACCAGGTCTAGTGAGTGCACAAACCCACTCAATCCCACAATCCATCTAAAAGGTCAGCATTTCTACCAATCAAGCAACTTGGCATTCTCCCTACCGGGTCGCTGCTTTAGCGTGGTATATAGGTGGGTAACAGCCATGGTAGAATTCCCCCCCCCCCTCCCCTCCAATCAGAGCCATCTCTAATGTAGCATCTATAGGGGGTTGCTCCCGGTCAGACCACAATGTCCTCCACATCACACCCCTAAGGGGAGAGTATAGCAAGAACTGTTTTGGTCCCAGCCCATGGTCTAATGCTAAGGTATCAAATGGGCAGAATCCCTCCTCTGACACCAATCCGCCTTGACATGTTCTAGTTATTGAGTCACCAGTGTGTGAAATCACCTACAAGACCAGGTGAAGTAAGAGTTACTAGCTTGAGAAAGTAGCATTTTTTCCTAATTTGAGGGCAATAACGGCAAACCAACTAAAGTACATTCTTTGTAAAGTAAAAAATGTCTCCTGCAAGCAAGGGAAAGAGCAAGGGATGGAGCAGCATTAACGTTTGTCCCCATCTTGACATAGCGGATGATTTCTAAGTGAAATAAAGAAATTTAAAAAACTCACATTGCTCCAATCTGCAGATCTTACGTACAATTTTCTCTGCCAACTCCAATTTTCAAATATAACAAAAATTGTAACTGAAATAAATAAAACTGTATACGATCATTGAACATATTCAATTCAATTTTGAATTGTTCTAATTCGTCTGATGGACCTTCCCCAATCAAAACACTTATGAAAATGACGCCATATTCAAAGTATCATCTCTAAAGAATCTCACTTTCTGTAAGAGCAAATGAGGATGAAAGAAAAAATCTTTCTTGGAGAATATCCTGAAGTGGTTTTAATTTGCCAAAAGATGGGAAAAGAATATTACTAAAGAATGATTAGTAAAATTATATGAATGAAAGACATTGATAAATTATGTGAGCAAATATTTAAAGTGAATTATGTAATAGTTAAAAGGCTTACAAAGCAATAAACACTGGATTTTGTTGAAAATAGAGGATACCCTGAAAATTTTTTCAAAGAAAGCTTTACTCTTGAATTCCAAAGAAGTCTGAAGCTAAAAAATGTTTAGGTACAGTTGACATGAGCTGCTACATTAAGACAGACTTTGCTTTCTAAAAAGAACAAATGTAAATTTCACTCTTCAAATGTGCACAGCACCACGGCAAAATCAAACAAAATACTGGTCCTCATCGAAGAATGGCAAATAAAATCCCACTTATCTTCAACCTCAATCAGTATGGATCACTGTACATATTTGATTAAATGCCATTGTTGGCTTGGATGTGTGGGTAAAATTCAATGTAAAGCAAAGATAAGGTTAAGAGAATATAAAAGAAACATGAGGACTAACTAGCTGAAAACACCAAATGTGTTACATTATCATCATTTAGGACACAACATTAGACAAAAAAGCGTCCAGATCCTAGAAGTAGTCAAATATTTGATTAGAGGTGAAGACTGAGAAATGCATTTATAACAAACAAAACTTTTCAAGATTCAACTAATAGGCACTTGACATCGGAATGGTATAAATGGTATAAAGGAAAACTTTGATTATTTTTGTTTCCTTAGGTAGAGAAGGTTGTTCAACTACAATGTTTAGTGAGAAGGCATTAAAGCAATTATCTGACAGGGATCCAGACTTTAACCTTTGCTTTTCTAACAGTCATGTAATGGGGAAGGGGCATTAATATTGCAGCAACTGTGTTGGTTCAATAACTCTGAACAGTCCAAATTCGTAAAGATCGATCCACAAACAAGAGACTAAGGTTAGCGGATTAATGGTTTGAAATGAAGAATAAATTGCGTTTATGAACAGTCGAAAGTATCCTCCTGATGAAGCAATAGAATAGTCTGGAATGCAGTGTGAGAGTGTGTGAGTGTGTGAGTGTGAGAGTGTGAGAGTGTGAGAGTGTGAGAGTGTGAGAGTGTGAGAGTGTGAGAGTGTGAGAGTGTGAGAGTGTGAGAGTGTGAGAGTGTGAGAGTGAGTGTGAGTGTGAGTGTGAGTGTGAGTGTGAGTGTGAGTGTGAGTGTGAGTGTGAGTGTGAGTGTGAGTGTGAGTGTGAGTGTGAGTGTGTGTGTGTGTGTGTGTGTGTGTGTGTGTGTGTGTGTGTGTGTGTGTGTGTGTGTGTGTGTGTGTGTGTGTGTGTGTGTGTGTGTGTGTGTGTGTGTGTGTGTGTGTGTGTGTGTGTGTGTGTGTGTGTGTGTGTGTGTGTGTGTCTGTCTATCCTTGTGGGGACTTGGGTATGATAACACACTCACGCTGTGGGGACTTGATTGCACTGTGGGGACCTGAACCCAGGTCCCCACAAGGTAAAGTCTTCTAAATGATTGGAAATGACTTCAGAAACATCTGTGCCAATTTTTACAACTTTTTAAAAAACTGCCTTGTGGGGACCTGTGTTTCACCATGTGTGTTTATTTTTTTGCTCGCTCTGCCCCCATAGACAGGCGGTGGTACTGCAGCCTTAAACACACTTAGCATATTAAACACACTTCAGTGATTGAATCCCATCTAGCAACAGATGATAGTGATTTTGAAGGAGAATACCCATCAGAAAACATAATACCTGAATGCCATGGCCTTTTTAATTTAATGGAATCTTTTTTTAGAAGCAAAACATTGATCAAATGAGGTTACTGATTTTGCACTTTTATTTTTTAGTAGCTATTTTCTTTGAAAAGCTAAGAAATGCACATTTAATTGAATACTATTGCTTTGCATTTCCAACACATGACAGAGTCCCTATTTAAGAAATGGTGCACTTCATCATCTTATCAGTACTCATGGATGTGACAACAATACAAATATTTTTTAAAAAGGCATATCAATGTCGAAAAATGTGGAAAAATATGGTCATTTTCTTTAATCCTTAACCAGAATTCCCCTTTAATATATACTTTGGCATTAAACTCATCAGTTTGTAAAAGTATATGTTAGACATTAGGATCCGTCTAAATTCCAAGCACCTTATTGAAATAATGACTGCGTTTTCAACACAATATTTTAAACAGCCCCTGCTTTGCTGGTAGTGCATGTGATATATAAATGAAAGCCCATTAAAATAAAAGAATGTTGTACCAAAATATGAAATCACGCAACACCCTGTTTGAATCACATTCGAATTTGCTGCAATGTGTTTTGCTGCAAGAAAAAAAAAATCCCTTGTTGCATTACATCACTTGGAGATGTCAGAATCTGCCTTAAGAGGAAACTCAAAACAGTACTTTAGAATGGGCAGCCGCAGACATGTAAACGCACACTTGTGCCTGACAAAAAACACATTAGCAGGACTGCAGATCAGGGTGCTGAAAGCTCTTGGAGTTGATTAGTCTGAGTTGGGGGTGGGCGCTGCTGCCAATGCACCTTCAAACAGAGCTGTAGTTCAACATGGGACTGACAGCAGCCAAGAAGGGAGTCAGGTGCCCGAGCAAAAGCTGCTGCTGATTTCACGCCTGCTATTAAAATGCAAAATGAATCACTTTCGAGTCAAGATGATATAGCACACATCCTTGAAAAATTACTTTATAATTATGCAATGTATTCTTTGTAAGCAGTCTGCAGATTATCGAGTTTGAGCTCAATACAGAAATCGAGGCCTTCCAAACTGAAATACTTGGGGTTATTTTATTGTTTGTCCTTAACCTGTTAGTAGGCCGTGTACTGCACATTAGAAATGCCTAATGTGTTTCATACACAAGGGTTGCTTCAGGAAATAGCATCAGTAAACACTGTAGCAGGTAGGTGAATTATGTGGACTATTTCTTTCCTAAAGCAAAGTGCATATGGCTTCTTTCTGTAAACTTCCGAGTAGGCCTGGGTGAAATTTAAATTATAGGGGCGAACTTGTACAATTCTATGGTATAGAAATAAAAAGTTAATGTCTGAAACCAGATAATTACTTCGACTGTGAAGCATAGAGATAGCAAACAGAATACATATCTTTTGTGAATAGATCTTTTTTTTCAAATCAAAAAAATATTTACTGAACCAAGTTGTGTTTGTACCTGACTCAGTTAAGCTAAACCTTAAGCAGAATATTTCATTTTATATAAGGCAAACAATCTAATTGCATCCGTTCTAGCTTTATTTTATCATCTAATGCCAGCATGTACATTTGGCCATAAGATGAACTTTGTTGTGCGGTATACTTATTTCTTAAAACAATTACTATTTCATTTCTTAGATGTGCAGGGGGTTTAATTTAAAATTAACTGTTTCTTTAAAGTCTTGTTACAAGAATGCAAGTATTCTCCGCAGTTTGTTTTCATGCAGAGAAGGAAAGGTAGCCAGGGCGTTGCCAAGGTCAGCCAAAGATGTGCAAATGCACTTTCGTGCATAAAAAGGGCCAGTTAACTAGCAGAGCTGAGAACACCTAATGTAAGTGACTGTTGCAGACTGGGGATGGGCACAGTTGCAACAGATTTCAAACATCATGTTAGGCGAGCAGAGGCACCAGCAAAAAGCACTAGATTTGCTTGGCCTGAAACTTCAGCAGCACCACTCAGAATGAGGCTGAGCACCTGACACTTTTTATCTGTTTTTGCACTTCCAATAATAAAAAAAAAACACAACGTAAAAAAGTGCCTTTCAAGAGAAACCCATGCAGTGGGACAATTATTCCTATGTATTACTGACAAATATTGTAAAGAAAAAAAGAGAAAGGCCAGGGCATCCGCAGTCATGCACTCTAAGCATAGATTTCTAGTGTAGCTGCACACCTAATTCACCTGCACAAATGTAGAAAGTTTAATGGCAACATTTCCTACATTTGATAAAGCAAAAAAACTTTTAGATTTACATTTTGGGCGTCTCCATTTTATTTTTCTTTGAACATTTCAAAATCATTTATATCACATTGTATCATATAATGTGGGTGGGTTGATGAGAAAAGGCAAATTAAACAGCATAACACGGGCATACTTGTGATAGTATACTTCCTCATTTTGTCATGCTTTTCAAACAGGTTAACACTGTTTGGGCAAATGTTCCATCTCATTAGTACCAGTTTAAACCCCAAATGCAGCAATATGCAACCAAAAAGAAGACCAGAGAACCTTTGCCAAGGGCATTAGACTGCTGGGCAATGTGTGTCACTTCGGGTTTAGTCGTTTTTGTCCATTTAAAGTAGAAACATATTTTTTTGTTAAAATCTGCAGGTTATGCAGTACATGATCGATTATGTGGCAAAAGCATAACTATACTGAAAATACCAGGGCTGTAAAATTAAATAATTCAAGTGGCCCCACGCATAGAGAGCAAAAATAATGTGTCTTGGTGGCTTAAGACGTTCTCAGCAGCCAAATTAAGCAGGGCAGTCAGGCTGACTATTTTGATTTTATGCCATCTACAACTAAAACAGCAGAATATGCTATGTTAGAAATGTAATGCACAATGTTGGAAATGGTACCAAACATATGAAAAGTGCATTAGAATTCACATGGAATCCTCATGCAATCATGATGAGCACAGCCTGTTGGTTTGTGATATATTAAGAGCTGCTCTTCTAATGAAAAGATAAGGCTTAGGCTGAATTACTAGTTTGAAGCTACAGTTTTTACATTTGCAGTTTTGAGGATTTTATTCTTTTTCTTGTAATATTTCAACAAAATAAGAAAGGGCACTACCTTATTTCTTAAGAAGAGAAGTATGGACCAGATTCACAAAATGTCATGCATAGCAAAGCTGTGCAATAATCAGCAGTACTGCATTGAGTGAATGGCAAAATATTATGCAGTACCATATGTGGAAGGAGTCAAACATTGAGGTCCTCACACATTTGTGACAAAAAGTCATTTTAGCCAGAGGCTAAACTTCATGCAATAGCACAAAACGGAGGTAGGACTACCAATGAGTGAAACCATGACCCTGTTCCAGTGGGAAACGTCCAGCCTGAACTGCCGAGCTAGGTCCTCACTAGTTTCACTGAAACCAAGCTATGTCAGACTAAAGAGATCTAAAACGTTCAAAACCAGTCTTGGATTCCTTGTATTCCGGTTCAGGGAGTACCTGGTCTGGCAGTTCGGGCTGGACTGTTCCCGTTGGAGCAGGGTCAAGACTAATTTGCAAATGGCTGGGTCCAAATTGAGGTAGCATGGTATGCAAAATAGCACTGGGCTACGATGAGGCTAGAGCAATTACCAGTAGCTGGTATTAGTTCAAGCATTCCATCCATAATTTTTTTGCATACCTCAGTGCGATGTTGTAAAAGGAATGGATATGCTCAGAAGTGGGTCCTTGCCCACTGAGCCGCTGGAACCAAGTTATACGCAGTTGAGGAGTCCTACTAGGGCAACACCCATCCTGAGTTGCTTGTGTTCGAGTCCATGGTGGACCTGTTGTAGCAGTTCAGGCTGGGCTGTTCCCATTGAAACAGGTTCCAGTCTGATTTGCGATATCTGGATCCAAACTTAGGTGGGATAGTATACAAAATAACAATGGACCAGGATGGGACATTGAGTATTTACCAGCTGCTGAGATTAATTAGAGTTTATCTTCCTTCACTTTGCTGTATACTTCAGTTTTTCTTGTTGTGAGCAAGCAATTTTAGATGGAAGCTCCCAGACAGAGCAAGCTGCCTGTTTGCATAAGACCAAGGATCTCATTTACAAGAGGCCTGCGCTGCGTCAATGTTATTGATGCTTTGTTGCCGCAGGCCTCTGAATCATATCCACAAGGCCACAGAAAGCTACCGTGCATGGCTTTTCATGGCCTTGAAGATACGGCGTTGCCTCACACTGCCTCGGGGAGACGTGCCATGTGTTTTGCTGTAGGTGTTCCAACTCAAAGCCCCTGGTTTTTGACACATTTCCAGATTTACAACGAAGCATAAATATGGGAGTGCATCAAAAGTCCTGCACCTCCCCAGGGGTGGCATGAGGGTGTTTCTGTGAAGAAAGGTTGCCCTTCCTCCACAAAAACAACCTAATTTCTACGCAGACATCCTTGCACCATGGTGTAAGGGTGCCTGCATTGGCACATGGAAGCCATTTGTGTGCCAGTGCTGTGAAAGAGGACAAGAATGCACCATATCTCAGAAATACTGTGCATTCCTGCCCTTTTCTTGTGATGCAGGTGAGTGCAGCACAAAGCCTTGCAACTCTGCCCTGTGCCAAAACTTTGTAAAGGGGGCCTCGATTATCAGCTTATCAAGATCTTACATTGGGATAAAAGCCCAACCCTTGCTTGCCTTTTTTGGGCTTTATTTTTTTCTCATTTGCCTACTTCTGTTTAGATAGTTTATCTTATCTTATGTGTATCCCTCCTGTGGAGAATAACCTCTTTAGTTGTGTCCTTACACTCCTCACTTTAAGGGAACTCATTTCGTGTTTTCCTTAAGCAGTCTACAAGAGTGCATGTGTTTTCCAGCTGTCTTGTCTGTGTGCGCCTCTACTTCTCCCTTTTCTTGTTCTTCTTTCTCCTGTCTGCTTTTCTCACTCCTTACTGCTAACTTTTGTTTTGTTTAAGCACTCCACACATGCATGTGTTTTCTAGCTGTCTCACTCGTTTGCTTCTCTCCCCATGCTGCCATCTCTCGTCTGCATGCTTCCATCCTTCCACTCCACACACTCTTTATTACCTGTGTACTTCTGTGGTGTTCTCTGCCTCTTGTGCTTCCCCTGCTTTCATGCACTGATTTTCCCCTTCCCCCGCTCCTGCTTTACCAGGCACCTCCACCCCCAAAACCTACAGTCCTTTTTGTACTAAAAAAATATATTGTTTGTATTTTCTGAGCCAAATGACATCGTTCATC
This sequence comes from Lissotriton helveticus, assembly GCF_964261635.1. Classification (NCBI taxonomy): domain Eukaryota; kingdom Metazoa; phylum Chordata; class Amphibia; order Caudata; family Salamandridae; genus Lissotriton; species Lissotriton helveticus. The sequence goes on from NC_136073.1 coordinate 172,270,156, forward strand.
TTGGATCTGCTCATAAAATAAATGTCAGCTGTGTCCTTCTACTGGTGAGCATATGCTTTCTGATGCATGTATGCATCAGTGAAAAGATGTTACCACTATCGTGTCTTTCTTTATTTGTTATTTTGATGATGCTGCCTAGCATCCCAATGGTGTACAGCATTGCTAAAAGCAATTGGCAAAGCCAGTGGGCCCAAAAGACTAGATATACTGGCTTTGTCAATGATTGTCCTCATCCTCGGCACCACCCCCTCTGCGGCGGACGATTCCTGGTGGCCGACCACACTGGGAACAGCCCCAACACCCACGGACCACGCACTCAACCTACGATTCATCCTCGACTCCTCCCTCTCCATGTCAAAGTAGGTCAACGCCGTCTACTCCTCCTGCTACAACACCCTCTGCACACTTCGCAGGATCTACATGTGGATCCCGACTGAAACAAGAAGAGCGGTGACCCAAGCCCTCGTCAGTAGCAGGCTGGACTACGGCAACGCACTCTACGCAGGAATCCCGGCCAAACACTTGCAACGACTACAACGCATCCAAAACGCCTCTGCCCGACTGATCCTCAATGTCCCCCGCCGCAGCCACATCACCTCCCACCTGAGAGACCTGCACTGGCTCCCCATCATCAAGAGGATCACCTTCAAACTCCTCACCCACGCACACAAAGCACTCCACAACATCTGACCAGCCTTGCTGAACAACAGCCTCAAATTCAACACCTCCGCCAGCCAGCTCCGCTTCACCAGCCTCGCCTTTGCCACCATCCAGGGCATCCGATGAACAACTGCCAGCGACAGATCCTTCTCCTTCCTCGCCGCCAAGACCTAGAACACCCTCCCCACCCATCTGCGGCAGACCCAAGACCTTCTCACCTACAGACGGCTCCTCAAGACCTGGCTCTTCAAGCAGTAGAAGCACACCCCCACCCCCAGCGCCTTGAGACCCTCACTAGTAAGTAGCGCGCTTTACAAGTTCACTGATTGATTGATTGATTGGTTGTTGTGATCAAGCGCTGGCCACTCTCTTGTGTTCTCAAGTATTGCCTTAGTTGAGTGATTGTGTCTGTCAAGACATGCTATACCAGTGGAAAACTGTGAAGATATTACATCATAAATGAGCTATAGAAATATGGTTGGGCTGTAAATCTATGAAGGTTATGAGAGAGCTGTGCAAGGTTAAGGAGATATGGTTAAGAAGGTATTGAAAACAACCTGGAGCTCTGGCGAGGTTTGTCAGGCTGTAAACTGAAGCTTTTGAAAGTGAGTACTAGCTGTCAGGATATAATGTGGTTAAGGGGAGGTGCATGTAGTGTGAAGAATAAGATTAGGCAACATGTTGAGTAATGGAGAAATGTAGTGTGTTTAGATATATAAGGATACTGCAAAACAGATACTGCTCTGACGGGTCTGTAAATATGTACGGCTAAGGAGAGAAGTGCGGTATATGCAGACCTCTGGAGAAATGGGAGTCTGACCGGAGCCTCAACTCCAGGTAGGATTCTTATAATGAGCAGCATCGCAGCTGTGCCCGCTATAACTCGGGGGAACTCATCTGTATGGTGGATGGATTTGCTGCATTTGCAAGTTCAGAGTTTGGGTTGGAATTGTGGATTGTTTGCTTCTGATGAGGAACTATGACAATGTAGGTGATCACTACATGTGTGGTTATTCACCTACCACTTGTATTTACTTGGTTCTAAGTTTAAAACATTTTAATTTGTTAAAGACAAGATAAAAAGTATGTCCTGAATAGGGATTTGGAGGGAAAATTCCAATATTTTTTGATGATGCAGGCATAATGGTTTATTCACAAATAAAAATGGCTCCCTTGGAGACAAACATGCTGATGAACGTTTGAATTACATTTTACAAGCGTAGAATATTCCAGCTTGCTGAGAATCTCCCTGTGTTTCCTGAACCTGTGTTTTGGGGGTTTTAGGACGCTGTGCACTTTCTAACCAGGGCTAAAATGTCTGTGCTCATTCCTTTAAACATGGTAAAATTGACTTACACTCAACTGGCAAATTTATTTTACTTGTCATTCCTTAGTGAAGTAGTAATAGATGTACCCAGGGCCTGTAAACTAAATGCTACTAATGGGCCTACACCATTTGTTGTTCCACCCACTTAGGTAGCCCCTGAAACATTGTTCAGGCTTGCCATTGCAGCCTGTGAACAGCTTTGAACTGCCTATTCAACTTGGAAAAATAGCCCCTTGCCAAATCTAAACCTTCCTTATTTTATTACATATGTCACCCTTAAAGGTATGCCACTAACAGCCCTTGGGGCAGGGTGCAGTGTATGTAAAAAGTTGGACAAGTACTTTTAGGTTTTACATGTACTGGTTGTGAAAAACTCTTAAATTCCATTTTCACTACTTCAGGGCCTACCTCTCCCATAGGATTACATTGGGTTATCTTATTACTTTTAATAAGTGCTCATTTTTGATTGAGAACAGATTGAAATGTCACGCCTCATCTTAAACTAATTGTAATTTAAAATCCTCTTTAATGGTAAAGTCGGATTTTAAGGCACAATTTTGAAAATGCTAATTTTAGAAAGGCATTTTCTTGTTCTCTCCACATGCCTGCAGCTGTCACATGACTAGATATAGTTGGCTGGTAACTGGCCTTTATGTATTCCTCTCAGACAGTATTACAAGGGGGACTAGCTGTGGGCAGGATGGATCATCCTGGCAGAATAGGTGGAGATGGAGTTGTCACCTACCACACATGCACATGAAAAGGGCTGCCTCATCCTACTCACAAAACTTCACACTAGCCTATTGTCACCTCAGAACATTTGGAGCCAGGCAGGTTATTAAATACAATAAACATTGTGTGTTCAATGGAAGCAAAACCTATGTTCCGGAGGAGAGAAAGGTAATAGTTAAAACTGCCTTTAACAGTGACGACATGCATTAATTTTGAGGGAGACATATCTTAGCACAACAGTTTATACCAGAAGTTGAAAATTGCAAACAATCCACAGAAAGCACATTATGGTGTTTGCTATGGCATTGCTTGAATCTTCTGTTTTGCAGGAGATGTGCACTCAGGGGCAGATTTACAACAAAGTAACGCAGCACGGTGCAGCAAGTCATTTTGCTGCACCGTGCTGCGTAAGTTTGGAAAGCACAGAGATGCAACATATTTACAAGAATATGTTGCATCTCTATGCTTTCCCCTGCACTGGCGCACAAACTGCAGCCATGTGCCTGCCCAGGCACTCTTGCACCATGGTGCAAGGATGCCTGCATTGTGGGGACGTTGTTTTTGTGCAGGAAGGGGCACCTTCCTGCACACAAAAAAATCACAAGAAGCTTGTTCCTCTTTCAATGCGTGCTGTAGAATGCAGCAAGCATTGAAAGAGAAAAAAAAGAGGACAAATGAAAACATTTCTCCACGTTGCGCCTCGCTACACCACCTCTAGGGTGGCGTAGCATTCAGACGCATCTCCAGATTTACTATTTCTCGTAAATCTGGAGATGTGCTTGTTCCATGAGTGTTGCATGGGAACACCCACAGCAACACCCATGGAACGCCCCTTCCACGCACAGTGCTGTGTGTGAAGGGGCCATATTTACAAGGAGAGGAAAAGTCTCGCAGGGTGGCTTTTTCTCTCCTTGTAAATATGGAGGAGCCCCCTGCGCCACCAGCACGTCACGAAAAGTGATGTAGTGGTGGCGCATGGGGCTTGTAAATCTGCCCCTCAGTATGAAAACTATTATCTGAAAATGTTGGATACAGCACAAAAGGCACTTAGAATCCGAATCTTTGGAAAAAGGTAAAATGAAAGTAATGGTAAAACATTAAATGATAACACATAAAAATGTACAGGATTTGCCTCCATAAAACAAACGTGGGCCTCAGGAAAGGGGGAAAGTATTAATATTGGAAAATAGATCGTGTCAAATAAAGGCTAGATCAAGAAAGCAATAGGTAAATAATGCACGTCACTGTACGCCCAAGCCATCATGTGACTGAATGGATTGTTCTTTTTTTAATTTAGACGAAAAATATATGAAATGTTGATGAACGTGCATGTTAGGAGCGTTTAGCATATTCCTGACAAAAAAAGTATAAGGATAATGATCATTTCAGCTTACCTGAAGGCTACAAAATCTATTGATATGGCACATTTTTAGAATTTTAAACTTGTGCTTCCTTAGAAATCATGCGTGATGATTAGGGGCCTGTGCAATTCGCAATATTTACTTTCAAAGCATGTAAGCCTTTTTTTGTTCGTTTTTTGCTCTGTAGAGTATAGACAAAGCCCGTTCCACAGTCCACTATTGGAGATGTTGATATTATCTGCCTTGAGAGGAAGCAGAAGGCAGGACTTGGGATGGGCAGTTAACTACGTGCAAATACCCACCTGCGCAGAACAAAAGGGCCAATTAGCATGTCAAGAGGCCAGTGCGCGCCGAAATTTCATGAAGTCAGTTGACGCTGCCGACTGGGGGATGGGTCCTGTAGCCAGGAAAACACCTTTGAGAAACGAGCATCAGGTGCCTCAGATCTGAGACCCTGAGAGCAGCAAGGATGGGGTTAAGGCGTCCCGGAAGAGGCACACTGATCGTAGCCCCCACCTCTGTGCGAGTTTACATTAAAAGCAATAAGACAACCTGTGCAATTTGAAAGAGTGTATAGCATATGTAAAGGTATCCATTTTTTCTAGTTCTAGTTGTAAATTCACAAGGAATTCCTTCTATGGTTACAGTTGTCTCGGGCGTTTTTACTCAATAAAAGGGACAAATACTTTTCAGATCCCTTCAAAATCTGAACACATATTTTGTAGCGGTTTCAAAGGATTCTCACATTGACTTTAATTGGAGGTCTGGTATATGACATATGCGATGAGGTAGAAATGGTGAAATCTAGGGTGATATGGGAGGGAATTAAATGACTTGCACTCAACATTTTGACATAGAGAAAAGCATAGTAGAGATTTAAGAGGGTGAAGTGTCTGCTGTCCCCAAGGATGCAAAGTCAACCGGCTGGATGGATGGATGGATGGATGGTTGTGTGAAACGGTGGGTGGATGAATGATGAGTGGATAGATGGATGGGGATGATGTATGAAAAGGTGGGGGGATGATGATGGGTGGATGGATGGATGTAAGGGTGGGTGGATGAAGAATGGATGTATGGATGAAAGGGTGGATGGATTTATGGATGGAAGGAAGGATGAAAGGGTGGATGGATGAAGGATGGATGTATGGATGGATAAAAGGTTACATGGATGAATGATGCATGGATGGATGTGTGAAAAGGTGGGGGGTTGAATGATGGATGGATGGATGAAAGGGTGGGTGGATGAAGGATGAAGGATGGATGTATGGATGAAAGGGTGGATGGATGAAGGCTGGAGGTATGGATGGATAAAAGGTTGCATGAATGAATGATGGATGTGTGAAAAGGTGGGTGGATGAATGATGAGTGGATGGATGGATGGAAGGAAGGGTGGCTGGGTAAAGGATGGATGTATGGATGGAAGGATGAAAGGGTGGATGGATGAAGGATGGATGGATGGAAGGATGAAAGGTTAGAATGATGAAGGATGGATGGATGTGTGAAAGTGTGAGTGGATGAATGATGGATGGATGCATGTGATGAAGTCTAACAGGCGCATTTATGGTTGTCAAAAGTTGATGACGAGGAGTACCAGTTTCTAGAAACCTTTGTCGGAAGGGGGTCCTTACGCCTAAAAAGGTTTTACAAGGGGGTCTCGGCATCAAAACGTTTGAAGACCTCTGCTGTAGGGACTTGAACTCTACTAACCTTGCACGCTCTCTCTATGGAAACTTGAGCATCATAATAAATACACAATATCTTTGTGGCATTTTGAACATCCCAATAATCACACACTATCTCTGTGGTGACTTGAACATTCATGTAACCACACAGTATCTTTGTGGGGACATGAAAATAACAGTCACTTCCTTATTTCATGTACTTAAAAAATGAAGAAAACTGTTTGCAATTGTTGTCTGATATGGTAGAAAGGGTGACTTCATAGTGATATTCACAGATATGCACCTAAAGAAGAAGCAGGCAAAGAGCAGAAGAAAGCACATGAGACTCCTGATACAGAGGGACAATATTTTGTTTTATGCGTCCTTGAAAGTACCCCAGGGCTCCTTTCTCAGTGCCACACTGTTCAACCTCTGCATGTCACCATTAGCACCCATCATTCGCAACCTCGATCTCAACATTATCTCATACACCGACACCCAACCCATACTCTCCCACGCCAGTGACACAGACACCACTAGAGCGAGCTTCCAGAACACCATGACTGACGTTGTTGAATAGATGAGAACCAACTACCTCAAAGTCAACACTGAAAAGACCAAAGATCTCTTTGGAGGACCGCCCTCACCATCGGATGACATCTGGTGGCCCTCCACCCTTGGACTAGCAACACCCCCAACCTTGGCATCACTCCTTGACAGTGGGCTCTCCGTGAGACTGTTGCTGCCACATGCTTCAACACCCTCAGAATGCTCCGTAAGATCTTCAGATGGATCGTAACAGACACCAGTAGAATCGTCAAACAATCCCTCATCACTACTCGACTTAACTATGGGAGCACCCTCTATGCCAGAACCACCACCCTCCTCAAGCACCCCAAACTATCCAGAACGCAAAAATCATCCTCAAAGTGCCATGGTGAGTCCACTACACCTCCCACATCAGCAACCTGCACTGACTCTCCTCTTCAAACTGCTCATGCATGTCTGCAAAGCCCTCCACAACATGGGACCCGAATATTTGAACAGCTGCCTGACCTTCCACCACCCCACCAGCCACCTGTAATCTGCCTCCCTGGCCCTCGCTTAAGTCCCCCGAATCCATTGTACTCGAACCGAAAGAACTGCCTTTTCCCACCTCTGTGCCAAGGCCTGAACTTTCTTTATTTACAAATGTTATGCTATAAAGCATAACAGAAACTGGGAACCTAATTTTATAATAACGTTAATCATAAGATGCAGCATGGCTGAAACTCATTCTCCAAGTCAATATGTCTAATAAGCAAGACATATTGGCTTTATCAATGCTTGTTTTTTATTTGCAGCCAATTAACATCTGCTTCCAATGAAATAGGAAGTAACACGCTCAAACAGGTTTTGACATTCACTTTGCATATAATATTATTGCTTACTCCCTCCTAAATAGAATAAACAGACACAGCTCAGTAAAACCTGGGGGTACTTTCCAGTGGTAATGGAGGAGCGATCTAAATTTGAACTAATCAGTGGTATTGCTTAAACGGCACAATTTGCATTTGCGGTCATTTTTGCAGTAGTGCATAGGTCAAAATATTCCTGGAGGGTGTTCTGTCATCCCGCTCACGTTTGAAGAAATCAGTTAAATTTTATTCTTTAATCATGATTAGATGTTTAACTGAACTGTGTTAAAAACGTGCAAGGACAGGGACAATGCACTAACATTTAAAACTGTTTCTTTGTCTGTTACGGACTTCCAGACTTCTTGGTACTTATGGGATATATTCTGAAAGCAATATTTGATTAAACCAGTTCTGTTTAGTTTGCATTTCTTTTATAAAATATAATTACAAAAAGAAATGGTTTAATAAAAAATGAAAAAATGAAAAGGTGAACAAGGACCGCCAGATGAACTAGCCGCATTGGACCTTATAAACCATTGTATGCATTGCTTTATAGGTTAGAATTTAATGAACACCTAACACAATTAAATAACAGGCCTTATCTATTTCGTGGATTCTCACAGGTGCATGAGTCAAAAGTAAGTGACTCAACTCGTTCGTTTGCAATTTCCCTGCTTGCATCACACTGATGCTTGCTTTCAGCTCTTTGCCTGTCCTAATGTTGAAACTGCATCCCGTAGCGAGTTTCTAAGGGCTGGGGGAAGGGAGAGGTGTCCTTTAGTTCCTTTAGTTCAGGGCTCAACCTTTGACTTTGACCTGCTTTTCCAGCCTCAGTAAGGCCAAACAAAAGCCGTGATTTGCATTCATTAACACCTCTTCAGGTAGGAGCCCTGGAAACCATTGTGTTGGTAATCCACTGTTGTCTGCGCTGCTGTTCAGGGAAGGGTGGAGGTCTTCCTTCTTACATTGTGAGAAGAACTGCTTTGCAGGGTCTCGTCCTAACTCTGCGTGAAAAATGCAAAGTCTGGTACCCCCTCCTTGTTTTAATGCTGATGAGGGGGGTACTAAGAAACGCAGGTAGCCCTGAATGCATTTTCTTTTATTTTCGGTTTGTTACTTGAAAGAGGAAGTGGAAACGCCTTTCTTTCTCTTATTTCCAAAGGGAAATCGATAAAAAGCCTGTTATCTCTTAAATTGTGAAGTAAGACCTAACAGGAAACAATCACTCTCCGATCAATTTATTTTGTTTAGTCCACAGACAGGGGCATGATAGACTGGGCCCTCTTTACGGACCCTCGGCTTTGTCAAATTTGAAGTGCTTCAAAAAGAACACTATTTCACTGCCGCAATAGAGGGACATGTTTTAGTGTGCTATTGAAATGATTTGTGAAGAATGTGATTGTCACATTCATGAAACACTGGTTAACCTTTTAAGTAAGAGATTCATTTAAAAAGATCTAGAAAAAAAATAGGTATTTGGTGATAAGAGTTTAAATGGAACAGCAGCGCTTCAATGCCTCAAAAAGCACATATTGGAAACTAAGGAAGTTGAAATATAGTTATTTTTTAATTTATAGCACAAATGAATACTAAAGGCTAATTTGCAATTAAAGGATGTCATGCTAAACGAAGGTTGCATTTCCCTGCACGGCAGGGGGAGTGGTACAATAGGTAAATACGCTTCCCTGAGACCTGCTGTGACTGTCCAGGGCTTTTCATCTTTCTGAGGTCAATGGTGGATAGTGTAATGATTGCACCTATCACAACTCTTGATTGATTTATTATGTGCTGTATATACTTATATTAAATATTATTATCATTAAAACTCCCCTTCGCTCCTGGAGCATAGTGGATATTCCATTTTCTGAAAGGCAAGTTGCCATAAAGGTGCATTTATACCTCACACATGTGCTTTGTGACAATACACACAAGGCACCGTCTTACAGTGTCAACTTTTCTTTCTTGCAGCTTATAAACATAGTACAATTATGGACCAACCAAATAGCCCTGAAGTTTATATAATGAAAACGTTTTCTCTAACTTCTACAACACACATCGAACAGGTATACCATTGCAGCAGTAGTGGAAGAGTCACTCGGATATGCAACAGGTACAATACAGACAATAGTAGTACCAACTTCCTTTCACACATAGGGCATGTATAGCATGACCATACATAGTGAAACCTTGAATGTACACAAAATAGACACAAGAATTAGGACATTTTTCCTCAAGCGCAAGGAGTACAAACTTCCCTAATACACACAGATCAGGCACGGAGCATGCAGCAGCCCTGTAAGCATCTCACACACAGCATTTACAGTGTGGTAAGCAGAAATGCAAGCTTTCTTAACCCAAATTCAGATTAAGTACAAACAGCATAAAAGCATGTTTTCCTCAGACAAAAACATGTGCAGCACATGTTGCAGCAGTTCAAGCTGATTACCTACTCAACAGAAGCACATTGGAGGAGTAAGACGGTACAGCCCAAACATTTCAGAACCACAACCCAATTTTCAGAATGCCAAACTTTTGCGACTCTCCTAACTTTAGCAGTGAAGTTTCCATCACATTAAACAAGTGCAACATGGGAAGTAGTAGTGACTGAAAATAGATGCACAGTATAGCCAACTATTGTGGCAGCATCTCGTATACCTAGTTCTGTAGTGGCATACATAGAAAGACTCAAGATGATAGGCTCACAGGGAAGCAACCATACCCTGTAGTTACCCTTGGAGGAAAGCAGTGGTGGTACAGATGTCTATTTTTTAAGGTGTAAGGTGGGCTTGGGCTATTGAGTGGTGCTACATTTTTAGGGTTTCGGGAAAATATAGATTTTTGGGTGGTAATGGATTTTTTAGGGTTTAAGGAGGGTATGTGTTTTTGGTTGGCTAGGGAATTTTTAGAATTTAGGGGGAGTATGTTTTTTTGGGTGATTGGGGATTTTTTAGGTTTTATGGTGTATGGGTTTTGAGTTGCAAGGCAACCTTTAGTGTTTAGGGTGTGTATGGGTTTTAGGGTGGTAAGAGATTTTTTTTAAAGTTTAGGGAGGGTATGGGTTTTTGGGTGGTGAGGGAATTCTTGGGGTTTTGGGTGGGTATGGGTTTTAAGTTGCAAGGGAATTTTTAGGGTTTAGGGTTGGTATAGGATTTTGGGTGGTAAGGTATTTTTTAGGGCTTAGGGTGTGCATGAGTATTTCCATGGTAAGGTTTTTTAAGGGTTTAGGGTGGACATGGGTTTTGTGAGGGTATGGGTTTTTGTATGGTGATTAATCTTTTAGGGTTTAGGGTTTGTATGGGATTTTGGGTGGCAAGGGATTTTCTAGGGTGGGTATCGGTTTTTTAGGTGGGAAGGGAATTTTTCAGGGTGTGGAGTGGGTATGGGTTTTTGGAGGGTAAGGGATATTTTAGGGTTTAGAGTGGTTATGGGTTTTTGGTTGGCAAGTGAATTTTTAGAGTTTAAGATGGGTGTAGGTTTTTAAGTGGTACAGAATTGTTTAGGGTGGGTGTGGGTTTTTGGGTGTTAATGAATTACTTAGGGTTTATTGTTTGTATTGGTTTTTTGGGTGGCAAGGGATTTTTTAGGGTGGGTATGGTTTTTTGGGTGGCAAGTGAATTGTTAGGGTGTAGGGTGGGTTTGGGTAGTAAGTGGTTTTTAGGGGTTAGAGTAGTTATGGGTTGGGTGGCAAGGTAAATGTTAGGGTTTAGGGTGAGTATGGGTCTTTAGGTGGCAAGGGAATATTTAGGGTTTAGGGTGGGTATAGGTTTTTGGTTGGTAAGGGATTTATTTAGGGTTTACGGTGGGTATGGATTTTTGGTTGGCAATGGAATTTTCAGCATTTAGGATGGGTGTGAGCTTTTGGGTGGCAAGGGCGTTTTTAAGGTTTAAGGTGGGCTTGAGTTTTTGGGTGATAAGGAATTTTTAGGTTTTAGGGTGATTATGGGTTTTTTGGTTGTAAGGTTTGCCTTAGTGTGTGGGGTAGATATGGGTTTTTGGGTGACAAGGGAATTTTTAGGGTTTAGGGTCGGTATGGGTTTTTGGCTGGCAAGGTATTTTTTAGGTTTTAGCGTGAGTATAGCTTTTTAGGCAAAAAGTGTTTTTTTAAGGCTTACAGTGGGTGTGGATTTTTGGGGGCAAGGGAAATGTTATGGTTTCAGGTAGGTATGGGTGTTTGGGTGATAGGGGAATTTTTAGCATTTAGGGTGGGTATCGATTTTTAGGTGGTAAGGGATGTTTTAGGGTTTAGGCTGGGTATGGGTTTTTGGGTGGCAAGGGAATTTTTTTATTTTTTAGGGTGGGTGTAAGATTTTTGGTGCAAAAGGATTTTGTAGATTTTACTGGGTGTATGGGTGTTTGTGTCGCAAGGGAATTTTTAAGGTTTAGGTTTGATGTCGGTTTTTGGGTGCAAAGGGATTTTTTAGGGTTTAGGGTGGGCATGGGTTTTGGGTGGCAAGGGAACATATAGAGTTTAGGGCTGATATGGGTTTTTTGGGTGGTAATAAATAATTTAGGGTTTAGTGTGTGCATGGGTTTTGGGTGGCAAGGGATTTTTGATGGTGGGTATGGGTTTTTGGGTGGCAAGTTACATTTTTGGGTTTAAGGTAGGGGTGGGTTTTTGAGAGGTAAGGGATTTTTAGAGTTTCGGGTAGGTATGGGTTTTATGGGTTTGAAGGGGATTTTTAAGGTTTAGGGTGGCTGTGGGTTTATGGGGGGCAAGGGAAATGTTATGGTTTAGGATGGGTATGAGTTTTTGGGTGATAATGAATCTTTAGAGTTTAGGGTGGGTATGAGTATTTGGACGATAATGAATCTTTAGGGTTGAGGGTGGTTATGGGTTTTTGGGTGCCAAGAGAATATTGAGGGTTTAGGGTGGATGTGGGATTTTGGTTGGTAAGGTATTTTTTTATGGTTTATGGTGAGTATAGGTTTTTAGGCGGTAAGGGCTTTTTTAGTGTTTAGGGTGGGTATGGGTTTTTGGGCAGCAAGGGAATTTTTAGGGTTTAGGATGGGTATGGGCTTTTGGGTGGCAAGGACATTTTTAGGGTTAGGATGGGTATGGGGTTTTGGGTTGTAAGATTTCTTAGGGTTTCGGGTGGGAATGGGTTTTTTGGGGTGGAAACGGCATTTTTAGGGTTTTGGGCAGGAATGGGTTTTTAGGTGGCAAGGGAATTTTGCAGGGTTCAGGGTGGGTATAGATTTTTGGGTGGTAAATTCATTTTTGGGGTTTTGGATGGGTATGGATTTTTGGGTGGTTGGGGATTTTTTGAGGTTTAGAGTGGGTATGGGTTTTTGGTTGGTAATGAATCATCTAGGGTTTAGTGTTTGTATGGGTTTTTCGGTGGAAAGGGATTTGCTAGTGTTTAGGGTGGGTGTGGGATTTTTGGTGGCAAGGGATTTTCTATGGTTCAGGGTGGGTGTGTCCTTGTGGGTTTTTGGTTGGTAGGGGATTTTTTAGTTTTTAGGGTGGGTAGTGGTTTTGGGTGGCAAGGGAACCTTTAGGCTTTAGTGTGTGTGGGTTTTTGGGTGGTAATGATTTTTTTAGGGTTTATAGTTTGTATGGGTTTTTGGGTGGGTATGAGTTTTCGGGTGGCAAGGGAATTTTTAGGGTTTAGGGTGGGTGAGGGTATAGTTGGGTGGAAAGGATTTTTTTAGGGTAGTTATGGGTTTTTGGGTGGCAAGGGAAAATTTTGTGTTTAGGGTGAGTATGGGGTTTTTGGGTGGCAAGGGTATTTTTAGGGTTTACAGTCAGTGTATGTTTTCGGTTGGTAAGGGATTTATTTAGGGTTTAAAGTGGGGATGGGTTTTTGGGTGGCAATGGAATTTGTAGCATTTAGGACGGGTGTGGGTTTTTGGGTGGCAAGGGAATTTTTAAGGTTAGGGTGGACATGAGTTTTTGGGTGATAAGGAATTTCTAGGGTGATTATGGGTTTTTTGGTTGTAAGGTTTGCCTTAGGGTTTAGGGTAGATATGGGTTTTTGGGTGACAAGAACTGTTTTAAGGTTTAGGGTGGGCGGGATTTTTCTGGGGCAAGGGAAATGTTATGGTTTCTGGTGGGTATGGGTGTTTGGGTGATAGGAGAATTTTTAGCGTTTAGGGTGGCTATGGATTTTTGAGTGGTAAGGCTTTTTTATGGTTTAGGCTGGGCTTGGGTTTTGGGTGGCAAGGGAACATCTAGGGTTTAGGGCTGATATGGGTTTTTTGGGTGGTAATGAATCATTTAGGTTTTAGTGTTTGTATGGGATTTTGGGAAGCAAGGGATTTTTTATGGCGAGTAGGGGTTTTTGGGTGGCAAGTGAATTATTGGTGGTTAGTTTTTGAGTGGTAAGGGATTGTTAGCGTTATGGGTGGGTATCGGTTTTTTGGGTTTGATGGGGATTTTTAGAGTTTAGGATTGGTTTGGGATTTTTGGTGGCAAGGGATTTTGTAGGGTTTAAGTTAAGTATGGGTTTTTGTGTCACAAGGGAATTTTTAAGGTTTAGGGTGGGTGCGGGTTTTTGGGTGATAATGAATTTTTTTGGTTTAGGGTGGTTATGGGTTTTTGGATTCTAAGTTGTGCCTTAGGGTTTCTGGTGGGTTTGGGTTTTTTTGGTGGCAAGGGAATATTGGGGGTTTAGGATGGATATGGGATTTTAGGTGGCAAGGTATTTTTTATGGTTTAGGGTGAGTATAGGTTTTTGGGTAGCAAGGTATATTTTATGGTTTATAGTGAGTATAGGTTTTTGCGTGACAAGGGATTCTTTAGGGTTAGGGTGGGTATGGGTTTTTTAATTGTATGGGATTTCTTAGGGCTTAGGGTGGGAATGGGTTTTTTGGGTGGCAAGGGAATATTAAGGGGCTCATTATGATAACAGGCGATCGCCATGTCCCGTATGGCGGTGGCGATCCACCCGCCAAAAACCACCGCCGCCTCTAATTTCCCCCCGCCATGGCAGGGGGGACCCTAGCGAACGGGAATATCAGCCGCCGGTTTTCCGCAGGTAGACAATCCACCCGATTGTCTACCGGGTGGAAAAGCAGTTTATATGATGGCTGTGTCTGGTAGACACCGTCATCCATATTTGTATGCAGGCTGGGATGTGCCTTTCCTTAGCGGCGTTGCCGCCACGGAAAGGCAGGCAGTTTTTAACATTGGGGGCCCGTAGCGGGCAGGCATCCTAGTGATAAATCCTGCTTATTGGTGAACACAGAGTTAGAAGTACCACTTTTAGAAGTGGGTATTTCTGTGTGCTTATGAGTTTTTGCGCCTGCCTGATGTGTATTGACCGTTTGGTTTTGACTGACAGAGAAGGGATGTGCATTCACTCTAGTCCCTGGGGGGGTTGAGGTGTGCCCTGCCCTGCGTGGGTGACTCAGTGCTACGCTGAATAGACCTTGCCTGAATTTAGAGTGGCAGGGGGAGTTTTCCTTGCACCTGAATAGGCCTGGTCTTCATTTGGTGTGGTGGGAGGAGTTGCACATGCACCTGAATAGGTCTGTGCCTACCTTCCGCAATAATGGTTCCACCCCCTGTGGTGTCTGGGGCCAAGGCTTTCAATATGAACGGCAGTGTTGTGCACTTCTAATATGTGGTTGAAGTTCCCTCAGAACAAAGACTTTGGCACTATAAATACAGGGGCTATGACCCCATGAAAATAAAAAGACACTATGTGGGGCACGTACCCAATGACTGCTGTGTGCCAGGAGGAGCCGCCGTTTGGGAATACCTGCTTGTGGAACTAACCTGCTGCCTGCTGGGTGGCTGAAGTGACTGCCTCTCTGCTAAGGGACTTTCCATGCTAGCCTGACTGTGCCCTGTTCTCTGCCCCAGTGTCTCCAGGGACGAGGTAGTGCTTGCCTCCCTGTTTGCTAATAGCGTGTGGTATGCGGTTTCAATTCTGTTGCCCAAGGAGTTGGCTCACTTTGTGCTAACCCCATACAGGAGCGCTTTTACCCTGCAGCATGGGAAGTGCAGCTCCCTCATCTAGGGCCTGAACATTGAGAAGGAGGAGGTGAATGGAACAAAATGCTCTCCCTCTCGTATTGCTTGCCTTTGTTTATGTGGGCCTGCAGCTGGGGCTCTGCTACATGGCTGCGAGGCCATGCCCAAGCAGCAAGGAATATCAGCCCGGGAGTTCCCTTGGATGTCAGAAGACGATGTGGCCCAGCCGCACCCGGAAGTGACCGGAGCCTCACGTGTCCATTCAGATGCTTCCACACGCAGCCGATGTAAGCCCCTAGGTGGCCGACGCGAGCCCCTGGGTGCGGGCATTGCTAAGGAAGGCAAGAGCCTCCCAGCTGCGCCAGGCCGCTTGCAGCGAAACATGGAGATTCGTACCCATGCCACACTACGGAGCTGTACCGGAGGCATTGCATTCCCCTTGTCGTCTGGCCCCGTTGTTGTGAATAGTGGGGGCAGGTGCACCCATCATGCTAGATAGTGCGAGCACCCAGGGATGGTGTGCTCGCACCAACAAACAGACCTCCCGCTGGGCTGATCTCCAGGAGAGGGATCCTTTGGTGTTTCCTTACCCCACAGATCACCCCTGTACTTCCGTCATTCCCCTGCTTCCATGGAAACAGGTAGTGTTTCCTTGCAGAGAGTGCAGGCCAGTAGCCCTATCATGCTGGTGAGCACAAGCACCCATAGACGGTGTTCTCTCCCCGTCGTGCAGGCAGGAGATCTTTTGCCGTTTTCTTGCCCCGTAGGGTGTCTCTGTAATTCCTGGCATTTTCTCTGTTTCTACGGGAACCAGTGGAGCATTTTCATGTAGAAGGAGGCAGGGGGATGTAGAGGGGATGTAGTTGGGTGTTAACAAAGCTGGAAGCAACTATCTTAAAAGATTGCCCTGTCAGACTGGTGACACCGGCTCAAGCGGAAACATGTTCAACTAATCGTTTTTGTCTTGATTGCACTAACTGTAATGTTAGGCCTTATGTTTTCAGTGTGGTGTTCACTTATAAGTATTTACTAAAGTTCACTAATATTGTTAATTATGACAATTATCCAATTGGCAAAAGTGGTGTATGACTTTATGTGATGTAATGACAAAGTGCCGTGATTTATGTGATTGTGGTCTAACTTCTTTTTAATAAATAATACAAAAGATATTTTTATGTAACCTTGTGTGGAGTCGCTTTTTGTGGTGTGCCTAAAGTGTCACTGTTGTGTGAGTGCGTTGTGCAAACGCTTTAGACATTGCCTCTGGGATAAGCCTGACTGCTCTGCCAGGGGTTGTCTTTGATGTGTTACTATCTTACCCTGACTAGAGTGATGGGTTCTGCCCTACCATACCTGCATACCCTAGCCAACCAGAAACACCATGTCAAACAACTGAAATACTAAAAATAAAATGATAATACGGTCAATTCTTATCATTTCCTTTTTTCCATTGCCCTGCTTTAAAGCAGTGGGGCGACACTCCTCCGCCTTAGCAGAGCAGCAGCCACTGTTGAAGTGGCTACATTAGTTTGCTAAACCACCAGACTATCTGTTTAAGTCTTCACAATACCTATAATCACAGACATCACTGTGGAGACATACTATCTCTGTGGGGACTTGAACAAGTCTATAATCACACACTATCTCAGTGGGGTCATGGATATCGATATAATCAAAGACTACCTTTGTGGGCAATGAAACAAGACTGTCATCACACACTATTTCTGCGGGGACTGTGGTAACGCTATAATCACACACCAACTCTGTGAGGACCTAGATATTTCTATAATTACACACTATCACTGTGGAGAGCTTGACATCTCTATAATTATAGACCATCTCTGTGGGTACCTAGCACCCCTATAATCACACACTATCTCTGTGGGGACCTGCCATCCCCATAAACACACACTATCTTTGTGGGGACCTGGGCATCAATATAACCAATCAAACGCTATCTTTGAGTAATTGAACATGACTATCATCAAACATATCTTTATGGGGATCTGCCATCCCTATAAACACACACTATTTCTATGGGGACCTGCCATCCCCATAAACAGACACTATCTCTGTGGGGACCCGGTTTCCCTGTAGTCACACACTATCTCTGTGAGGACCTGGGCATCCCTATAATCACACACTATCTCTGTGGGGACCTGGACATCAATATAATCAATCAAGCGCTATCTTTGAGTAATTGAACATGACTTTCATCACACATATCTCAATGGGGACCTGGCATGTCTATAATTACACTCTATCTCTGTGGGGATGTGGGTTCAATATACTTTAACTTTGTGGGACTTGAATATGACTGTCATCACATACTATCTCTTCAGGGACATCAACATGTATATCATAACAGACTGTCTTTAGAGGGACTGGAACATTACATGTATCACACACTTTCTCTATAGGTCAATAATCCCCATCTTAGTGGGCATCCCTGTAATCATCCACTATCGCTTTGGGGAACTAAGCTTTAGTATAATCACAACATATCTCAACATCACTTGAACATGACTGTAACTATACACTACCTGAGCAGGCACCTAGGCATCATTATAATCACATACTACCTCTGCAGGAGCCTGGGCATGACTGTTATAACAGCAAGAACCTCAGCATTATTGTTATAACACTCTCTATGTGAGGCCCTGAAGATTACTGTAATCACATACTATATCTGCGGAGATGTAACATAACAATAATCACACACTATCTCTGAGGGGACTTGAACATGAATATAATCACACATTTTGTCAACGGGGTGTTGAGAGTGACTATAGTTAAGCGCTATACGAATTCTGAATGAATGTCAGAATGACTCATCGTACACTTTCTCTAGAGGGATTTGAACAACTCTATCATAATACTCTCTATGTGGGACTTTAATATGGTTATAATCACACACCATCTCTGTGGGGGTCCGGGCATTCCTATAGTAACACACTATCTCAGTGGGGACTGGAACATGACTATGATCACACACTATCTCTGTGGGGACTTGAACATGACTATGATCACGCACTCTCTCTGTGGGGACTTGAACATTACTATGATCACACACTATCTCTGTGGGGACTTGAACATTACTATGATCACACACTATCTCTGTGGGGACTTGAACATGACTATGATCACACACTATCTCTGTGGGGACTTGAAAGTTACTATGATCACACACTATCTCTGTGGGGACTTGAACATGACTATGATCACACACTATCTCTGTGGGGACTTGAACATGACTATGATCACACACTATCTCTGTGGGGACTTGAACATGGCTATAATACCACACTATCTCTGTGGAGACCTGGGCATTCCTATAATCACAAACTATCTCAGTGGGACCTGTGCATTACTGTAATAGTGTTATTTCTGAATGAACTGCAGCATGACTATCATCGTACACCAAAACCACAATATCTGTGGGGACTTGGGCATTAATCTAATCATGCAATATCTCTGTGGGGGCTTGAAAATTATCATCATCATAAACTTACTCTGTCAGCTCTAGAATATTATTATAATATCAAGCCATCTCTTTGGGGACTATTAATGCACAGCCATACGAAGATGGTGCCAATTGGTGAGGTTGATGAAAAACAACTAGGTGGTCAGATGGCAACTTGGTTTTGACATCTGACCCCATTGCAGGATCTTTGGCCTCTAAAATAATTTAACTGTGTGTTGTTTTCATATTCCTTAATGTTTGTGAGCATTCATTAATAGGCTAAACATCCGTGAATCCCTGTCCATGTACTTTATATATATGATAATTTTCTACGTTAAAATGCATTATTAAACAAATCCCTGTTCTAGGTGCACCTAGGACATAGTGACCTATTCAAATTTAACTAAAGTATCATGTCATGTATGTATGGCACTGAAAAATACCATTTATCTATTAGATAATGAATGTATTCCATCACAAATGAGAATTATTGAGTAGGTCCCCACAAGGATGGTAACACATGTTCAAGTCCCCACAATGATGGTTCTGTGCGCGTGACTAAATAACAACATATTTGTAAAATTGAAGCAGGATCCTGTATTATGAATTTCTTCTTAACATTTTTCTGTTATCTGTATATTTTTGAAACATTGGGAAGGGTTAGTCCCCACAAGAGAGAGGGGGGGGGGGTGGGGGGGTGGGTGTGTGGGTGTGTGTGTGTGTGTGTGTGTGTGTGTGTGTGTGTGTGTGTGTGTGTGTGTGTGTGTGTGTGTGTGTGTGTGTGTGTGTGTGTGTGTGTGTGTGTGTGTGTGTGTGTGTGTGTGTGTGTGTGTGTGTGTGTGTGTGTGTGTGTGTGTGTGTGTGTGTGTGTGTGTGTGTGTGTGTGTGTGTGTGTGTGTGTGTGTGTGTGTGTGTGTGTGTGTGTGTGTGTGTGTGTGTGTGTGTGTGTGTGTGTGTGTGTGTGTGTGTGTGTGTGTGTGTGTGTGTGTGTGTGTGTGTGTGTGTGTGTGTGTGTGTGTGTGTGTGTGTGTGTGTGTGTGTGTGTGTGTGTGTGTGTGTGTGTGTGTGTGTGTGTGTGTGTGTGTGTGTGTGTGTGTGTGTGTGTGTGTGTGTGTGTGTGTGTGTGTGTGTGTGTGTGTGTGTGTGTGTGTGTGTGTGTGTGTGTGTGTGTGTGTGTGTGTGTGTGTGTGTGTGTGTGTGTGTGTGTGTGTGTGTGTGTGTGTGTGTGTGTGTGTGTGTGTGTGTGTGTGTGTGTGTGTGTGTGTGTGTGTGTGTGTGTGTGTGTGTGTGTGTGTGTGTGTGTGTGTGTGTGTGTGTGTGTGTGTGTGTGTGTGTGTGTGTGTGTGTGTGTGTGTGTGTGTGTGTGTGTGTGTGTGTGTGTGTGTGTGTGTGTGTGTGTGTGTGTGTGTGTGTGTGTGTGTGTGTGTGTGTGTGTGTGTGTGTGTGTGTGTGTGTGTGTGTGTGTGTGTGTGTGTGTGTGTGTGTGTGTGTGTGTGTGTGTGTGTGTGTGTGTGTGTGTGTGTGTGTGTGTGTGTGTGTGTGTGTGTGTGTGTGTGTGTGTGTGTGTGTGTGTGTGTGTGTGTGTGTGTGTGTGTGTGTGTGTGTGTGTGTGTGTGTGTGTGTGTGTGTGTGTGTGTGTGTGTGACACGAGAAGGCCTGGGGTCAG
Source organism: Lissotriton helveticus (assembly GCF_964261635.1). Classification (NCBI taxonomy): domain Eukaryota; kingdom Metazoa; phylum Chordata; class Amphibia; order Caudata; family Salamandridae; genus Lissotriton; species Lissotriton helveticus. The sequence continues at coordinate 172,290,341 of NC_136073.1, forward strand.
GTTTTAACACCGCATTTCTCTGATGCATGCAAGCTCATCACAGTATTGCATTCTACTGTAATTATATTTTTCTTCATAGCCTTAACACATCAAAACACACTGGCAGAAGAGTGACACGTTACACCATATTGAAATGGTTGGTTGGAAGATGCTGACTTTCGGAGTGGTCTAAGTGCGCACCATTTTGGTGTTGTGGGTGACTGGCAGGTGTAGCCCTTGTATAACATTTTAGTTGGAAGACTATAGCAATGTCTGACTGATTGGGCATAGGTTACAAGTGTGGCATACTTGGAAAGCCTTTTTTTTAGGTCAGTGAAGAGTCAAGGAATATACTCCTTGTGTTTCTGTGATTGTGTTAATGAAATCATGTAGCTGTGCTTATGCTTCACTTGAGACAATATATGGAGAGACAGCTGAGCGCGAGGACATGCCTACCTTTCCAGACTGATTCATAACAGGGGGTGGTGATGGACAGAGTATCTGAATTAAGCAGAACACTCCTACCCAGTCAAAAGATCAGGGCTTGATCCATCACCGTTTTTTAGCTCACTGCACCATCCCAGTTCAGAACCTGGCTACATGCAAATTAGTCTGGCCCTGGCCCAGTGCATCATGGGAACAGGGCAGACCAAACTACCAAGCCAATTCTTCACTGGAAAGGAAACAAGCTTCCGGGGACCGGTTTCTGGCATTGCAGCCGTCTTCGGCCCGGCTTGCTTGAATCCTGATGGTGCAGTGAGCAAGGGACTCACATCCGAGTATACCCTTCCACACTTGTGGTGGCCAAAACGATTCATAACAGGGGGTGGTGATGGACAGAGTATCTGAATTAAGCAGAACACTCCTACCCAGTCAAAAGATCAGGGCTTGATCCATCACCGTTTTTTGGCTCACTGCACCATCCCAGTTCAGAACCTGGCTACATGCAAATAAGTCTGGCCCTGGCCCAGTGCATCATGGGAACAGGGCAGACCAAACTACCAAGCCAATTCTTCACTGGAAAGGAAACAAGCTTCCGGGGACCGGTTTCTGGCATTGCAGCCGTCTTCGGCCCGGCTTGCTTGAATCCTGATGGTGCAGTGAGCAAGGGACTCACATCTGAGTATACCCTTCCACACTTGTGGTGGCCAAAACGATTCATAACAGGGGGTGGTGATGGACAGAGTATCTGAATTAAGCAGAACACTCCTACCCAGTCAAAAGATCAGGGCTTGATCCATCACCGTTTTTTAGCTCACTGCACCATCCCAGTTCTGAACCTGGCTACATGCAAATAAGTCTGGCCCTGGCCCAGTGCATCATGGGAACAGGGCAGACCAAACTACCAAGCCAATTCTTCACTGGAAAGGAAACAAGCTTCCGGGGACCGGTTTCTGGCATTGCAGCCGTCTTCGGCCCGGCTTGCTTGAATCCTGATGGTGCAGTGAGCAAGGGACTCACATCTGAGTATACCCTTCCACACTTGTGGTGGCCAAAACGATTCATAACAGGGGGTGGTGATGGACAGAGTATCTGAATTACGCAGAACACTCCTACCCAGTCAAAAGATCAGGGCTTGATCCATCACCGTTTTTTAGCTCACTGCACCATCCCAGTTCAGAACCTGGCTACATGCAAATTAGTCTGGCCCTGGCCCAGTGCATCATGGGAACAGGGCAGACCAAACTACCAAGCCAATTCTTCACTGGAAAGGAAACAAGCTTCCGGGGACCGGTTTCTGGCATTGCAGCCGTCTTCGGCCCGGCTTGCTTGAATCCTGATGGTGCAGTGAGCAAGGGACTCACATCTGAGTATACCCTTCCACACTTGTGGTGGCCAAAACGATTCATAACAGGGGGTGGTGATGGACAGAGTATCTGAATTAAGCAGAACACTCCTACCCAGTCAAAAGATCAGGGCTTGATCCATCACCGTTTTTTAGCTCACTGCACCATCCCAGTTCAGAACCTGGCTACATGCAAATTAGTCTGGCCCTGGCCCAGTGCATCATGGGAACAGGGCAGACCAAACTACCAAGCCAATTCTTCACTGGAAAGGAAACAAGCTTCCGGGGACCGGTTTCTGGCATTGCAGCCGTCTTCGGCCCGGCTTGCTTGAATCCTGATGGTGCAGTGAGCAAGGGACTCACATCTGAGTATACCCTTCCACACTTGTGGTGGCCAAAACGATTCATAACAGGGGGTGGTGATGGACAGAGTATCTGAATTAAGCAGAACACTCCTACCCAGTCAAAAGATCAGGGCTTGATCCATCACCGTTTTTTAGCTCACTGCACCATCCCAGTTCAGAACCTGGCTACATGCAAATTAGTCTGGCCCTGGCCCAGTGCATCATGGGAACAGGGCAGACCAAACTACCAAGCCAATTCTTCACTGGAAAGGAAACAAGCTTCCGGGGACCGGTTTCTGGCATTGCAGCCGTCTTCGGCCCGGCTTGCTTGAATCCTGATGGTGCAGTGAGCAAGGGACTCACATCTGAGTATACCCTTCCACATTTGTGGTGGCCAAAACGATTCATAACAGGGGGTGGTGATGGACAGAGTATCTGAATTAAGCAGAACACTCCTACCCAGTCAAAAGATCAGGGCTTGATCCATCACCGTTTTTTAGCTCACTGCACCATCCCAGTTCAGAACCTGGCTACATGCAAATTAGTTTGGTTTGCCCTGTTCCCATCATGCACTGGGACAGGAACAGACCAATTTGCATACAGCCAGGTTCTGAAACTGGGATGGTGCAGTGAGCTAAAAAACGGTGTTGGATCTAGCCCTGATCTCTTGACAGGGTGCGAGTATTCTGCTTAATTCAGAGACTCTGTCCCTCACCACCCCTTGTTGTAAATATTTTTGTCCACCCTAAGCGTGGAAGGGTATACTCAGACATGAGTCCCTTGCTCATTGCACCATCAGGATTCAAGCAAGCCGGGCCGAAGACGGCTGTAATGCCAGAAACCGGTCCCCGGAAGCTTGTTTCCTTCCCAGTGTAAGAATTGGCTTTTGTAGTTTGGTTTGCCCTGTTCCCATCATGCACCGGGACAGGAACAGACTAATTTGCATACAGCCAGGTTCTGAAACTGGGATGGTGCAGTGAGCTAAAAAACGGTGTTGGATCTAGCCCTGATCTCTTGACAGGGTGAGAGTATTCTGCTTAATTCAGAGACTCTGTCCCTCACCACCCCTTGTTGTAAATATTTTTCTTCACCCTAAGCGTGGAAGGGTATACTCAGACATGAGTCCCTTGCTCATTGCACCATCAGGATTCAAGCAAGCCGGGCCGAAGACGGCTGTAATGCCAGAAACCGGTCCCCGGAAGCTTGTTTCCTTCCCAGTGTAAGAATTGGCTTTTGTAGTTTGGTTTGCCCTGTTCCCATCATGCACTGGGACAGGAACAGACTAATTTGCATACAGCCAGGTTCTGAAACTGGGATGGTGCAGTGAGCTAAAAAACGGTGTTGGATCTAGCCCTGATCTCTTGACAGGGTGAGAGTATTCTGCTTAATTCAGAGACTCTGTCCCTCACCACCCCTTGTTGTAAATACCTTTCCAGACTGGCAGAGGATACAGTTTTTTGCCAGGTTAGGACTGCAGAAGAGCAACTTACAAGAATGCACTTCGAAGTTTGCAAAGAAGCAGCACAATGCAGTTCCCAGGTAAGGACTGGATACAGGCAGCCATGCCAAATGACCTTGAGAGCCCAGTATCTCCAGACAATGATCCAAATAGTCCATTCATTAGTGACAGAGAACATTGAAGCTCACCATGCGGCAGATATGACAGAACAAGAATAACTTGGCTTTTCACACAGCTCTGCTGCAACATCCATTGTACCAGAAGAACAGGGAGGAGTTGCCTCCGATAGCCCTACCTCCCTCTGGAAACCATACCTTAAGTGACAGTTGTTTATTATGCAGAGGTATTGTAAGGTAGGCAGGGGGAGGGGGCGGGGGATTGGGGTATGTTATTGTTTGATTATTACCCAGGACACATGATGTTGAATAGGCACATGTGGACAATAAACTCAATTGCATGTCCAAGTGCAGATTAGGATAACTAATACACTGACTCATGACATGGAACGACAACAGGTTGGGGAACAAAATTAAGAGAGGGCTTGTCTCTAGAGTCTTGAAGTATTCCAAAACAGCAATGTCTTTATACAGGAAATATCTCACTGGAACGAGTTGTCAAGTCCTGGGAGGAGGGGGGGGGGGAGATGAGCTTCACAACAGGAGGGGCAATATTACTAAAGAACACTGTTCCCTTTTACCCCACACAAACATGGACAGATGACAGCGGACAGTACGCACTGCTTCTGGGGGGACTGGGAGTCACCTTTTTCAGTATTTCTTGTAAGGACAGCCTTCTGATTACTTGTAAATATTGACTGAAGCTTAAATTGATATAAAAGAAGAGTCTTTTGCAAAGCATATACTTGTAGGTGTTTTGCTTCAATCAGTGTTCCAACGTCATTTGATATGTATTCCAATGCTATGTAATACGAGTTTCATGATTTAACCAATGTAAATGCTATACTTGACATACTTAATAGGCATCCAGTAACTCTTCCAGTTTCTCTTAAATTTAACTTTTAGCTTTATTTTTTCAAAGCAATTCGGTTCTCCCAGGCAGAACTATTGTAGCCTATTATACATATCCAGGTTCTGAGGGACACAGGGTTGCCCCATTATTGCTATATTATATTTTATTACTTTAAATACTTGGGCCTGTATATCACTAGGGATCACCGCGCACATTATGAGGACAATTTAGTCCCTTAGCTGACCAAACTGGAGATGCATATAATGGCCTGGCAAAACCCCAATTCCACTAATGGGACGGCAGCGATCTTCAAAATGATGGCACTGCCCAGGTTCATCTACATATGGCAGAACTTCCCCTAAAGTAGATCACCTCCTATAGACGTTACTCTGGGTGTGGGGTGGAATACCCCGCATCGCACTGCACACCTTAATGTGTTACACAAATGATGGTGGAAAATCATCATCCAATGTCAATAAAAACTACAACGCAGCACACATCTGTGTGGTTAAGTGAAGGGCCTATGCCCCGACGGACAAGCCTCCTTTCAGACTAGATAGGTTCACTCAAGGCAAGAGGGGATACCTGCATGCCGTTTATGGGGGAAAAGCCAGAGGGTCTTACTTCTGGCTATAGACACAGTAGTCATAGCACGGCACAAACTAACCAGGAAAATGCAAAGGGAAAAAAGACCCCCCTATGGATGGAAACCAGGTTGAGGCTACATTATAAGGTTTCAAGAAGTGGGACCTAATTGGCATATCACTAGGACAGGTATGGGATGCAAACGGAAATGTCCTAGTTGAACACCTCCAGACAGACTAAGATATGGCCCCAATCCAAACATTCAAATACTTGCAATTACGTCACGCCTTACGATCTATGATTCCAGCAGATTAAGAGCCACAAGAGGACTCCCCTCTAGAGAGGAGGCTGTTAGATGGGCAATTTACTGCTAAAGCCATATCCCTTATATAGAAGACAATTATGGTCAATACCCAAATAGAACTGGCAAATGTTTTAAGAGGGAAATGGCAACAACATTTTGTCTCTTGGCGACGACTGTGGGGAGGCGGATCAGCTCCCACAGGAGGCAGCCATAAAAGCCAGATTCGGACTTGTGCAGCTGAAAATCTTGCATATGGTTTACTGCAGCAGAACGATGTAGCACAAAATAAGGAGAGCAGAGACAGAGGTATGTCTTTGGATTTTCAGGCAGAGAGAAACTGTCCTCCACGTATTGTAGGAATGCTCCAAACTACAAAGGTTTTAGCAGCTGGTAACGCAAAGGTTGGAGGAGGCCACAAACTGTACCTGTGACATAACTGCCTGCTGGCGCTATTTTTTCGTCCGTAGATTTATATAGCGCAAACTTGACCCAAAGGTATCAGAGCGCTTTACATGAGCACCAGTTGCATTACACAAGGACACAACTTTTTTAGGCACTGGGAGATTAAGTGATTTGCCTAGAATCACAGGATGTTGAGCATCATTGACCAGACTAACCCTGTTGCCCAGATTTGAAACCTACCGCCCTAGACTTTGGGCTACATCCTCTCCCCAAATCCTCATCCATATCTCCGCTTTTGGAGATATTGAAAGATTTGGAGGCCACCAGCTACAAAAAATTACTTATAAACCTGGGGTTTAGGGTAGCTAAACCGGACATAGTCCGAAAATGGGGAGGCATGACACCGTACGTGATTGAGAGAAGGGCATGGACTCATGCATGACCCTGTAAAAAGCAGTATACAAAGACCGAGGAAGACTTATGATATTTGACAAGATATGGGCGGGATGCCAAGGGGGTTGGGGGAAGGAAGGGAGCAGAATCTGGCATGATAATTGAATACAGTTAATGACTCTCCCTTTTCTTGCTCGTGCCTCTCCCCCTCCTCCCCTCCTTTTTGCTACTCCACCACAGAGAGTCTGTATTGTGTCCATGGAAGGGTGTGATGGGTCATGTACTGTATCTTGGGATGTGTACATGGATGACCGCCTTAATTCTGCTCATTCTGCGCAAGGGGTCGATGGATATAAATGGGATACTGGGATTGTTGTTGTGTTATGAACAAGACAAAAAAAATAATAATGACAATAGTGCTCATTACTTCAGCAACTAACCTGGTGGAGTAGAGGCAAGTGGAAAGAATCTAGTTAGCTGCATCGTGTTCATCCTGGAACTTTTGTGCAAAGATGGTATACATATCTTAAGGCAACACTGTTAAAATCTCACATGCCATGTCCCAGGGGATGTTGCTACAGCACCCCAAAAGGCATGACAGATTTCAATGAGCCGTGCTAGAGTGCCTGATGGGGGAAAGAAAACTGTTCCTGCCCACTGCATCAACTCTTGCAGATTCTCTGTTCGGAAGAGTAACAAGAAAGAAGTTAGGATTTAACTAGTGGAGATCTGACTACAAGACTCTACAGAGTGGGGTGTCATATTAGGAACTTAGAGTCACCAGGATCTTGTTTAGGGTGCTTAGTAATGTGGCAATTAATCACCGGCACAGAAAACGGTCTCAATCAAGTTGCCATAATTGGATTAACCAATGCCTTCTTAAATGCCAACAAAAGCCCGAAAATAGAAGGTCTAGGTTCGAAAATCTCTGTCAAGAGATTAATCTTAGTCTCTTCAGTCGGGAGTGTTAGTTCCAAAACCTCTGCTGCCCTCCTTACTACAAATGCAAACGAGGCACCTTCTTTAGTCGGTTACCTAAATGGATAGTCCAGGACTCATTTTTGGAGGGTATCAACAGTGTCATTCTGAAAGTAGAGATTAAGCCCAGCATCTCCATGATAAGAAGGTAACAGGTTTTCTGCCACCTCATCATCATTGTAGTTATGCTGGAGGGGAGTGATCCTCCACAACTGGTTGAATCATTGTAATGGTATAGTGAGACATAGGGCAAACTCTAGCTGAAGAGCGATCCTAATTCAGGGCTAGAGCTGTAACCAGTGTTACACATGTGGCTTGCTGAAAAGTTATAGTTTGAAGGTCGCATCCCCCAAGTTTGGGCAAATTTGGTCAACAGGAGTTTTTAATGCTGCAAAAATGGAATTTCCTATGGACTTCAGCGTCAACCTTAACTACAGAGACGTAAACTGTGCATGTGTAATAAGGAATATGTTACTTACACTGTAAGCATCGGTTTGTGGCATGTAGTGCTGTAGATTCACATGCTCTGCGTTCTTCCACCATCTAGTGTGTGGTTCAGATGTGTGCAAGTTGTTTTTCTTTGAAGAAGTCTTTCGAGTCAAAAGAAAAAGTGACTCCTCCTCTTGGTGATAATGAGCATGGGCACAGGCTCCACTGTAAGATAGTTTTCCCCTGGGTGAGAATGGAGTGAAAAGCCAGGGCAAAGTCGTTTTAGCTTTGGCATAACATGTTTAAATGCATTTTACTATGCATCTGGAAAGGCCTGTTTTGGATATGGGCTATCTGGTGTGAGGAGGCGAAAAAGCAACAGTTATGTCAATTTACGGGATTGTTTCGTTCTGTCAATATAATACATTGGAGCTAATTTGATATCTAGTGCATGGAGTTCTCCTTCCGCAATGGAAACATGTTGTGGAAAGAAAACAGGTAACTCAACTAATTGATTACGGTGAAACGGTGAAAAAACTTTTGGAATGAATTTAGGGTTAGTTTTAAGGATCACTATTTCTATGTAGCTGGAAAAAAGTCTCGTCCAAAGTTAATGCCTGGAGTTCAGATATGCGAAGTAACAACTACTAAAAAACAATTTATTCAGATACGTGAGGTAACAGCTGCTGAAAAAGCAACTTTCCAAGACAAGAATTGCATGGAACAGTTGTGTAAGTGGAACTCTAGGTGAAATTACTCATTTAAGGTCTTCCAGGGAATTAGTTTGTTGATTAGGACAGCAAAAACAAATTTTCCCATGTTGCTGCGTAAAAAGCTCTAGTTGTACGTTTACGAGCTTCTTTAAGGATGAAGATTAAGGTATCCAAATTCTATGACTTCATGAGCCAAATTGCAAGATGGAGCTAATTTGGATGTGGGTGCCTGATTTCTCTATGGTCATGAGTGATAAGGTCTGGGTTGAGGGGAAGCCTCTGATGGGGAACTACTGAGAGTTCGAGCAGTGTAGTGAACCATAGTTGGTAAGCCCAAGTGGAAGCAACTAGAATGAGGGTGAGAGACATTTGCCTGAATCTCCGAACCACAAATGGAAGAAGAGGGCGAAGTGGAAAAGCGTAGGCAAAATATCCCGGACCAGATCATCCACGGATTTGGATAGTGGGTGTGGAAACCTGGAGGCAAAATGTGGGCCTTTTATGTTGTCTGTAGTTGCAAATAGGTCTATTTATGGAACCCCCCCCCCCAAATTGTGAAAATATGGGAGAAGGACTTGTGAGTGGAGTTCCGACTTGTGGACTTGTTGCCGCATCCAGCTGAGAACGTCTGCAAAGTGGTTATCTACCCCTGGGAGGTGTTCCGCTAGCAGATGGATGTTGTGACGTATTGCTCAATGCCAAATCATCTCAGATAGGCGTAATAACTGGAGAGTGTGTCCCCTCCCTCCCACTTCACCTAATTTTTGTAAATAGTCCATGGTTGTCATATTTTCCATACAAACTAAGACAATCTTTCCTGTCAGGTGAATTATAAACGCTTTCAAAGCTAGGTTAACAGCTTGAAGCTCAAGGTAGTTGATGTGGAGACCCTGGTGATTGGAATACAAGAGACCCTGAACTGTGAGACCCTGAATGTGAGCGCCCATCGTGTAAGGAATGCATCCACTGAGAGAATGATCTGGGAAACATGGTCAAGGAATGGCCACCCTTTCAACAAATTTTGTGTGTGCCACCAATGAAAAGAGCGATGAGTGTGGCTCCCACCAACATTAGATCTTGTTGCGGACCCTGTGTTTGAGACCACTGGTGCGCCAGACATTCTTGAAGTGGCAGCATATGTAGTCGAGCATGTGGTACTAAGACTATGCAAGATACTATCATGCCTAAAAGTTGCTTAACTTTTTTGACTAGTATGCGTTTGGTTTGAAACTGTTGCACCAATGTTTAGGTGTTGTGAATTCTGGCCATATTTGGGTATGTTAACCCTAACTGCGAGTTGAGTATGGCTCCTAGATATGGGTGAATCTGTAAGGGCTGAAGGTATAATTTCTGTAGGTTGACAGTAAATCCCACTTAATGTAAGGAGGGTAGTTTGAGTATGTTGTTGACACAAGAGATGAGGACTGGCTTTGATGAGCCAATCATCTAGATATGCAAAGTCATGAATGTTTTGATGCACAGATGTGCCGCTACCACTGCTGGACGTTTGGTGAACACCCTTGGTGCGGTAGGGATTCCAAATGAAAGAACTTTGAACTGATCATGTTTTCCAGCTATAAGAAATCTGAGGTATTTGCAATGAGCTGGGTGGATTGAACTGTGGAAGTAAGTGTCATTTAAGTCTAGTGCTGACAAACTCACCTATTTGAAGCAGTGGAATCACATCTTGAAGAGTGACCATGTAGAAGTGTTCTGATAGGATGTAAGGATTTAAGAGTCCGAGATCTAATATAGGCCGTAGTGAACCTTCTTTATTTGGGAAGTAGAAAGTAGAGTGTGTAAACTTCAGTACCTTGATGCTGAAGAGGGACAGGCTCTATGGCTACTTTGAGTAAAAGAGCCTCCACTTCCTGTTTGAGCAGAGTTTGGTGCTCTATGGACAGATTATGTCTGTGAGGTGGAATGTTTGGAGGTGTGGATGTGAGCTTCAGACAACCATGTTGGATAATGTTCAAAACCCAATAATCTGAGGCTATGGTTTTCCAGGCGGGAAAGAAATGTTGTAGTTGTCCCACAATAGATGTTAAGTGGTCAGGTGGAAGGATCAGAGTCACTGCTTGGAGGTGGCAGAGCATATTGAGGCACCCCCTACCTCCTGAATTATTTCCTCTGAAAGTACCCCAGTAGTATCCCCTGGAAGGGAAGGTTTGCTATTGCCTGTATGAGGAGGCAGAGGCATCAGGTAGTATTGCTTTGGTGACCTGTTTGTAGAAGGGATGCTGAAAGAAGCCAGTGGGAGTCTGTAGCGCCCCCATTGATTTAGCCACTTCAGTGTCCCTTTTCCTTTTTTCAAAAACTTTGTCCACCTGGGGATCAAATAGATGCTCTTTATAAAAAGGTAAATTTAATAAAGTCTGTTGCATTTCTGGTTTAAAACAAGAGATACGTGGCTAAGCATGTATACGCAACAAAACACTGATATTGACTCCTCCAGCAGCTGTGTCAGCTGAGTCTAAAGCACATTTAATGACATTGTTAGAGATTCATTTTTCCTCATTTACAATTTCATGACCCCTTTTTAGGGCTCGGGCCTAAGCCCCCACGAAGTGGAGGCGGAGCTTCCGAGCTCTTATGCGTTCAAAAAAAGAAAGAATTCAGAAAGGGCTCCGGCTGGCACATTCCTTAGTTTTTTATGGCATCTGCCTAGTGATTCGTCTTCGCTGTGCTGTCTATTTAGTAGCGTTGACGTGATAGGCTGTATGTAATGTACGCGTGCCCGATTTGGCATATTCTGTGCGCGAACGAGCACGGCAGAGTGATTAATCTTAATTAGGAGCTGTCAGAGTGCCCGTGTAATGCAATCCAGATGGTGCGAGCGCGTTCACCATTGCATTTATCATGCGCGCGTTTATTTCGCGCACGGCAGTCCATTCATTTGGCGGTGTGTGTGTTTGTATTTGCACGTGAGTCTGTGTCTACCTGGGAGTGTATTAAGACGCGTGTGTGTGTTTGCCGGTTTATGGAATCCGCCCCCGGCCCTTCCGGCATTGATTGCAGCGGAGAGCGCAGAGGCCCGGTGCCTGGGCGGGGCTGCCCGGGTCTCAACCTCCTTCCAGAGAGATTCTTGCGGGGAGGGAGGGAAGTGCTTGCCTTCAGTGTAGAGCCGCACATGGGAGGAGAGAACCTGTGCATACTCAAGCCATGCTCCCGCCTTCCAGCTCACCCCCAGCCTGGAGCCGGTGAACTGCCTACCCTCTGCGTGTTACAGTTTTGAAGCGCTTCGAGGCCGTCGGTGGAACCCACGTGCTTGTGGGATTGTGCGGTGTTTGGGTGGATTGCCTGCTGCGTTCAGGACCGGACGGCGAGGGGGCTCCTGGTACTGTCTGTAGCCCAGAGAGAGAGAAGCGGGTCGTGAGCACGCCGCCACAGTAAAGGTAAACTGCGTAGTATGGGGGGAAGCTGGGAACTTTCACGGTGGGGACGAGTTCAGCCAAGCTTTAATTTATTTAATCCCAGAAGGCATTCGAATCTCATTGTCGTGTGCGTCAACTTTTTACTGGGATTTCAAGTGCAGTGTATGCACTTCCGAGACTGTGTGTAATTGTCTAACTAAGGCATATGCGTGGACTTTGGATGTTCTGAGACGGTTTGACGCTGCAGTGGTGTATTTAAGCTGAGGCGTTTGTGTTGTAGTCTTCTGCAGGGGGGTAGCATTGTTTCAGGGTCTATGTGACAAAGTTATCAGTGTTCTGTATTCGAGTACTAGCCAGCCAGATCAGCGGGTAGTTCCATTACCCCAGCAGAGATTTTACCTTCTTGGGAGAGGTGGGTCCTGTTCGTAGAGCCCCGTGCAGCTTGCCAGTCCCCCCCCTCCCATAGGGTGTCTCCTGCCTTGCCACGTCTCCATTTGCAGAAGAAAGCAGTGTTGAGCACTTTAGCCACTAAGCATTCTTAATTCGGGTACACTCTGTCACTCCTTCTCCCAGCCCTCCACGATTTGGTCTTTCAGATGCCAGCAGTCACTCAACGCAAATAATGATGGGGTGGGGGGGGGATCTCCTTGGTACTCAAAGCCCCTCTTCCAGCTCCCCTCTCACGGGTGGCAACTTAACCAAGTTGTGCTTTGAACCAACGACTCGCTGCATTCTGGAGTTATTTCGCATTCGAAGACTTCTTTGACTCCCAACATTGTAAGCAGTGCATTAAAAATCACTGGATGTAGAGTGCAGCTAGCCAAAACTTAAGACTCGTTTAAGTAAGGTGTCTCACGTGACAGGAGACTTCTGTTCAGACATGGGCACTGACAACTCACCCTTGTTTATGAGGGAATGTCTCCGGTTGCTGGCCCCTTGTACCACCCATGCTCTTATTTTAAAATTATTATTTTTGGGATATGTGCTGGATGACTAAACTCTTATAAGGGCCCAAATGCGAGACCTACTGGCTATGTCAATGCTTGTTGGAGTTTCTCTTCACGTCGCTGGTAGTCGGTATCAGGACTTTTTCTAGGACAGAGGTGAGTTCATAAACCGGTGCTGTTTTGGCAGTGGGATAGGGTGAGAGGTCGCACACTATATATTTGGACAGTTATTAGAAATTACAGTCATATACCATATTAAGTATCTATGCAATGCCATGTCGTTACCTATGCATTTTGTCATGATGGTCTTGTTGTATTTGTTGTTTTGCCGTGCTTAATTAGCTGTTGTCTACGGTAGTGAGTATTGCACCCCATGATTTGTGCATACGTTTTATGCAGTATGGGGTGAGTATTTCATTTTGTCTGTGTAGTTTCCCAAAGCGTGGAAGTCTGTCATGTTTGGGTCTGATGTGTGACCAAGTATGCAGTAGGGGGACTGTGTTAGTTCCTTTGTCCTGCAATATGTACAGTAGTGGGAGAGACTAACTACCCATATGTGCAGTAGTGGGAGAGCGTAACTGTAAGTTATGCAGTAGTGATGTCCTGCAAGGTATGCAGTAGTGGGAGTGTTTTATTCTTTTTTCCTGCAAATTGTGCAGTAGTGGGTGAGCATCACTTCCTTTGTCCTGCAAGGTATGCAGTAGTGGGAGTGCGTTAGTTACTTTGTCCTGCAAGGTGTGATCCGTATGAATAATTTATGTGATGTGTTCCTTCTTTACAGTTTAAGGAGTGGACATATTTATATAATGTATCCTGCGACATATCTCAGGTGTTAGAGTAGTGAGTAGAGTAGTGAGTGCAGAGTAGTGAGTAGTGAGTGCAGAGTAGTGAGTAGTGAGTGCAGAGTAGTGAGTAGTGAGTGCAGAGTAGTGAGTAGTGAGTGCAGAGTAGTGAGTAGTGAGTGCAGAGTAGTGAGTAGTGAGTAGTGAGTAGTGAGTAGAGTAGTGAGTAGTGAGTAGAGTAGTGAGTAGAGTAGTGAGGTGAGTAGAGTAGTGAGTAAAGTAGTGAGTGCAGAGTAGTGAGTAGAGAAGTGAGTAGAGTAGTGAGTAGAGTAGTGAGTAGAGTAGTGAGTAGAGTAGTGAGTAGAAAGTAGTGAGTAGAGTAGTGAGTAGTGAGTAGAAAGTAGTGAGTAGAGTAGTGAGTGCAGAGTAGTGAGTAGTGAGTGCAGAGTAGTGAGTGCAGAGTAGTGAGTAGTGAGTAGAGTAGTCAGTAGTGAGTAGAGTAGTGAGTAGAGTAGTGAGGTGAGTAGAGTAGTGAGGTGAGTAGAGTAGTGAGTAAAGTAGTGAGTGCAGAGTAGTGAGTAGAGAAGTGAGTAGAGTAGTGAGTAGAGTAGTGAGTAGTGAGTAGAGTAGTGAGTAGAAAGTAGTGAGTAGAGTAGTGAGTAGTGAGTAAAGTAGTGAGTAGAGTAGTGAGTAGTGAGTAGAGTAGTGAGTGGAGAGTAGTGAGTAGAGTAGTGAGTAGTGAGCAGAGTAGTGAGTAGTGAGTGCAGAGTAGTGAGTAGTGAGTAGTGAGTAGTGAGTAGTGAGTAGAGTAGTGAGTAGAAAGTAGTGAGTAGAAAGTAGTGAGCAGAGTAGTGAGCAGAGTAGTGAGCAGAGTAGTGAGCAGAGTAGTGAGCAGAGTAGTGAGCAGAGTAGTGAGCAGAGTAGTGAGTGCAGAGTAGTGAGTAGTGAGTAGAGTAGTGAGTAGAGTAGTGAGTGCAGAGTAGTGAGTGCAGAGTAGTGAGTAGTGTAGTGAGTAGTGAGTAGAGTAGTGAGTAGAGTAGTGAGTAGAGTAGTGAGTAGAGTAGTGAGTAGAGTAGTGAGTAGAGTAGTGAGTGCAGAGTAGTGAGTAGTGAGTGCAGAGTAGTGAGTAGTGAGTAGAGTAGTGAGTAGAGTAGTGAGTAGAGTAGTGAGTAGAGTAGTGAGTAGAGTGGAGAGTAGAGTGGAGAGTAGAGTGGAGAGTAGAGTGGAGAGTAGTGAGTAGTGAGTAGAGTAGTGAGTGCAGAGTAGTGAGTAGTGAGTGCAGAGTAGTGAGTAGTGAGTGCAGAGTAGTGAGTGCAGAGTAGTGAGTAGTGAGTAGAGTAGTGAGTAGAGTAGCGAGTAGAGTAGCGAGTAGAGTAGCGAGTAGAGTAGCGAGTAGAGTAGTGAGTGCAGAGTAGTGAGTAGTGAGTGCAGAGTAGTGAGTAGTGAGTGCAGAGTAGTGAGTAGAGTAGTGAGTAGAGTAGTGAGGTGAGTAGAGTAAAGTAGTGAGTAAAGTAGTGAGTGCAGAGTAGTGAGTAGAGAAGTGAGTAGTGAGTAGTGAAGTGAGTAGTGAGTAGAGTAGTGAGTAGAGTAGTGAGTAGAGAGTAGAGTAGTGAGTAGTGAGTAGAAAGTAGAGTAGTGAGTAGTGAGTAGAGTAGTGAGTGCAGAGTAGTGAGTGCAGAGTAGTGAGTAGAGCAGTGAGTAGAGTAGTGAGTAGTGAGTAGAGTAGTGAGTGGAGAATATTGAGTAGTGAGTAGAGTAGTGAGTAGAGTAGTGAGTAGAAAGTAGAGTAGTGAGTAGAGTAGTGAGTGGAGAGTAGTGAGTAGTGAGTAGAGTAGTGAGTGGAGAGTAGTGAGTAGTGAGTAGAGTAGTGAGTAGTGACTGCAGAGTAGTGAGTAGAGTAGTGAGTAGTGAGTAGTGAGTAGAGTAGTGAGTAGTGAGTAGTGAGTAGTGAGTAGAGTAGTGAGTAGTGAGTAGAGTAGTGAGTGCAGAGTAGTGAGTGCAGAGTAGTGAGTAGAGTAGTGAGTAGTGAGTAGAGTAGTGAGTAGTGAGTAGAGTAGTGAGTGGAGAATATTGAGTAGTGAGTAGAGTAGTGAGTAGAGTAGTGAGTAGAAAGTAGAGTAGTGAGTAGAGTAGTGAGTAGAGTAGTGAGTAGTGTGGAGAGTAGTGAGTAGTGAGTAGAGTAGTGAGTAGTGACTGCAGAGTAGTGAGTAGAGTAGTGAGTAGAGTAGTGAGTAGTGAGTAGTGAGTAGTGAGTAGAGTAGTGAGTAGTGAGTAGAGTAGTGAGTAGAGTAGTGAGTAGAGTAGTGAGTAGAGTAGTGAGTAGAGTAGTGAGTAGTGAGTAGAGTAGTGAGTAGTGAGTGCAGCGTAGTGAGTGCAGAGTAGTGAGTAGAGTAGTGAGTAGAGTAGTGAGTGCAGAGTAGTGATTAGAGTAGTGATTAGAGTAGTGAGTAGTGAGTGCAGAGTAGTGAGTAGAGTAGTGAGTAGAGTAGTGAGTAGAGTAGTGAGTAGGACATCACAGGCAGCAGCTGTGCAAGCTTCTTACACTCACAAGGAGACCACAGGCAGCTGAGGTGCAATCTTCTCCCACTCACAAGAACGACATCACAGGCAGCATCAGTGCAAGCTTCTTACACTCACAAGGAGACAACAGGCAGCAGAGGTGCAAGCTTCTCACACTCACAAGAAGGACATCACAGGCAGTAACGGTGCAATATTCTCACACTCACAAGGAGATCACTGGCAGTACACACCACATGAACACACTCCATAACACATAGCAACAATACATTGGCATTTACAATGCCATTAGCTCAAACTCAAATAAATCCGAGCCCGATTGCATTTCTAATGCTTGTTTATATTCCTCATGGAGATGTTGAAGGAGTTCCTCCATTTCATCCCAGTGTGCCCTGTCATATCTTGTGTTATAACAGGGCTTGAGTGTTAGCGATCCGACAATGACTGGAGGATTGAGCAACTACCATTTTTCCCTGAAGCATTAATATGTTTAGATTCCGTATCAGGTGGTGGAGCATCTGCTGAGGATTGAGAATTAGCTCTATTACAACATTGGCTAAAACAAAGGAGTCTGGAGAGAGCGGACTCTTGATGAAAATAGGGTCAGAGGGTGCAGGCTTATACTTTGTCAACACTGGGTGTGACTATGCGTGTACGCATTGGGTCTTTAAAAATGTCATCATCATGTCTAAACACGCCTTTCAGCATAGGCAGGTATTGAGCTGTTCTATGGGTATTAGATAAGGTTTCAAAGAAAAAACATCTCTAACAGGGTCTGTGTAGGGGAACCTGGTGATAAGCTGCTTCCCTAGTGAAGAGATCCAGAAGAAGATGAAGCATCATCAGAGGGTCATGGTCTAGTGAGTAGAGATCTGGGTCGGTATCATCTGGGGTATCATAATTATCCCAAGGATCTGTGGGCAGTGGATATGCATCCTGTCTCTTACCTCCCCATCCCAATCCTAAGTAGGAGACTGTGGAGACCCTGGTGATTTAAAACCATGCGGTCATCTTGTAAATCATCTGGGGAGGGGGTGGTGGAGAAGGAGGAAGAGGACTGTTTCCTGCCTTTTTTAGCAGGCACTGGAACATCTATGGCTTTCATCAAAGGAAAGCTGGCGCTTTGATGACTTTAATGCAAAGTGCAAAGGTTGGGCTAAAACACAGGCAGTTTTAGGCTGGATGTGTAGCTTTTGCGGCTTCCGATCGAGCTGCTCTTGCATTACTTGGAGGATCGATTCTGGAGGCAACTTCAAAGTAGAAGCCAAAGTTTCCGGTGTCAAAGCAGGCTTCCTTATCGGAGGCGAAAAGATCAGAGCCTTAGGCAGGGGTAGCTGCTTTCTCTGAGCCGAAGAAGCAGATGGTCAGCTCAGTGCCGGGTTCATTCGGCTCTGTGCAGGAACCTTTTATTTCAGCTTTGCTTTGCACAAGGGCGGGGCCATCTGAAGCAGGTGATCAGTGCCTACCAAGGCTTGTTGTCAGTGGTGGCCCGGGACCCAACGCATCAGTCAAAACCGAATATCTTGTGGGAGGTGGAACAGGGGCAGGTGTACTCACTGTCTCGAAGGAAGATCTTCTATTTAAAGTCCAGAGTCTAGGTCCGAATCAGAACCCAATTTGGAGTCATGGATGGAAAACGCCTCCGCAGCAGCAGCAGCGGCCTCATGAAGCTCTTCCTGTTCCTGCTTGACATATTGATTGAGGAGGTCTGGTGTTTCTTAAATTTCTTTGCGTTTCATTTCTCTGCGACACACCAGACGGTCCTGTACGGTCTTTTGATCGAACATATAAATACCCCTCACGATGATCAAGAGATGGACACAGGTTGCAAACATATGGAGGTCGGTTCTCGGGTACTTTGCGTGGCAACTGGGTCAGAATCGTTCAATTAGCAGCGCAATATCGATCAAAGCTGCGTGAAACAAAGAGTAGGCCCGAGCGATCGAGGCCCAAAAATAAAGATAGGAGCACTTCGAATCGACGGGCGAAAATGGCTTGATTTGCCAGATGCCAAGATGGAATACATGACCAAAACAATACCAATGAGGGTGGAAATGAATAGCAACCTGAAAGGAACAGAAAACGGTCTAGAACCGGAGCGCTACAAAACATGTCAAAACCACGACTGCGAAAAGAAGCAATCTAACAACGGAGTCGATGCCCATGCGGTTTATCACCAAGAGGAGTCACCACTTTGTCTTGTGACTCGAAAGACTTCTTTGAACAACAAGCATTGGAAATGCAATAGGTCTCGCAGCATTAGAGTTTGTGCTTTTAGAATTGTTTATGGTTTTTTTTTTTAAATCTTTAGCATTTTTGTTTCCTGTAGGCAATGCCACATAAATACAAAATGTGTCATTTACAATACCAATAGGTCAAACTTTCCTAATGCGAGACCTATTGCATTCACCCTCAACCCCTCACCCTCACACAGTGCAATAGGTCTCGGAGCATTTGAGTTAGAGCTTTTAGATTTGTTTATGGCTTTTTTTTCTTTGTAATTCTTTAGCATTGCCTACAGGAAACAAAAATGCTAAAGATTTTAAAAAAAAACCCATAAACAATTCTAAAAGCACAAACTCTAATGCTGCGAGACCTATTGCATTTCCCTGAGTGATGCTGTGGTGGTGCGATAGATAGAGTGAGGGCAATAGATAGATAGATAAATAGATAGAGTGAGGGTGATAGATAGAGAGATAGAGATAGATAGATAGATAGATAGAAATATATAGATAGATATAGAGAGAGAGATAGATAACTAGAGTGAGGGCGATAGATAGAGTGAGGCAAATAGATCGATATATTGATAAATAGATACAGAGTGAGGGCGATAGAGTGTGGGCAATAGATAGAGTGAGTGCGATCGATAGAGTGAGTGCGACATATAGATAGATAGAGTGAGGGCGACAGATTGATGTGTGTGGTGTGTGGTGTGTGTGTGTGTGTGTGTGTGTGGTTGTGTGCGGTTGTGTGTGTGCGGTGTGCGGTTGTGTGTGTGGTTGGTTTTTTGTGTGGTTGTTTTTTTTGTGTGGTTGTGTGCGTGGTGTGGTTGTGTGTGTTTGTGTGGTTATGTGTGTGTGTGCGTGGTTGTATGTGTGTGTGTGCGTGGTTGTATGTATGTGTGTGTGCGGTAGGAGAAGGATACATGTGGAAGAGAGCAGCAGATCTGCACAGAAGAAAAGAACAGGGAGTTGGAGAAGGGGGCGGGGTGGAAGAGAGCAGCAGATCAGCCCCGGGAGAAAAGAACAGGGAGTTAAAGATGGATGCAGGGTGGAAGAGAGCAGCAGATCAGCACAGGACAAGAGAACAGGGAGTTAAATAAGGATGCGGGTGGAAGAGAACAGCAGATCGGCCCAGGAGAAGAGAACTGGGAGTTAAAGAAGGAGGCAGGTGGAAGAGAGCAGCAGATCAGCACAGGAGAAGAGAAAAGGGAGTTAAAGAAGGCGGTGGGGTGGAAGAGAGCAGCAGATCAGCACAGGAGAATAGAACAGGGAGTTAAAGAAGGAGGCGGGTGGAAGATAACAGCAGATCACCACAGGAGAAGAGAACAGGGATTTGAAAAAGGGGCGGGGTAAAAGAGAGCAGCCGATCAGCAGATCAGCACGGGAGAAAAGAACAGGGAGTTAAAGAAGGATGCAGGGTGAAAGAGAGCAGCAGATCAGCACAGGAGAAGAGAACAGGGAGTTAAAGAGGAGGTGGGATGGAAGAGAGCAGCAGATCAGCACTGAGTGGTATTTGGAGTGTATGTTGCATTGAGTGCAGTGTAATTATGTTGTAAATAATGATGTGGCACTGAGTGGTATTGTGTGGAGTGTATGTTGCATTGAGGAGAGTGTAATTATATGGTGTAGTTATGTGGCACTCAGTGGTATTATATGAAGTGTATTTATGTTGCATTGAGTAGAGTAAGTATGTGGCGTGTAATTATGTGGTACTGAGTGGTATTATGTGGAGTGTATTTATGTTGCATTGAGCGCAGTGTAATTATGTGGCTTGTAATTATGTGGCACTGAGTGGTATTTGGAGTGTAAGTTGCATGGAGTGCAGTGTAATTATGTTGCAAATAATGATGTGGCACTGCGGCAGAATGGGTAATGCTGTTACACAGCTGAGCCCATGTACAGAGCCTGGGGCACAATAAGGTGGAATGAGGCACCGTAAGGAACAGTGAGGTGGAGTGAGGCGGAATGAGGCAGAGTGGGGGATGCTGTTTCACAGCTGACCTGGGTCCCTGGTCTCTGGGATGTCAGTCTTGCCAGGACGATTGCTCCATATGGACTTGGTCAAAGATGCAACATACCAAAATGTCTCTGGTTGGATACATATAAAAACTTATTGTTGATAAAACGTTCTGCAATGACGAACAGCACAGTTTCCCTGTGTTTTATTTGGGGCATGGGAAGGAGACCGGAAATTGTGAGAAGTTTGCAAACCGTGTATGGACGCTTTTTTAACAAAATATAATATAGGAAAGTGAAAGGGCGATGTTTATTTTGACTCAGACCGCGGGCGAGGCTTCTCCAGTCACTGATGCAGTTAAAACTCGCAGAGCGGAGTGGTTGAACACGAGAAAGCTCCTCATTCTTTGGCGTCCCACCTCACACGCTGCAACCCAATCCCCGGGAAGAAAAACAACAAAAGTCTGGTTACTCGAGCCTTGGGTTCCCAAGTAGTGCAAAGCAGGCCTTCTAGCGCTTCAAAGTCTAGTCAACACTAGCCATACAATTATAAAAATAATAGCAAAATTAATAGCTTTGTCATTCACAATGCCAATAGCAAATGTGACACCTATAGTATTTGTAATGCAATATGTGTTGTATTTATGTGAGACTTGGATATATTGATATTACAAATAACAATGGCTTTTTTTAAAATAATAATAATAATACTTAAATAAAAGTTGTGTAGAGAGAGAGAGTGCGAGAGGTGTGTAGAGAGAGAGAGAGATAGTAAGAGTACGCGAGGTGTGTAGAGAGAGAAAGATATGCATATAGAGAGAGAGAGATGCATATAGAGAGAGAGAGAGGTGTGTAGAGAAAGAGAGAGAGAGAGGTGTGTGGAGAGAGAGTTAGAGAGAGCGATGTGTAGAGAGAGAGCTTGTGCTCTCCTGGCTCCTCGGGTCGGTTTAGTGTTAACACGTAATTGACAAACCCATCGTCAAGCAGGATGCCTCTGTCTATGTTGTTGCCCACTGGCGCCTGTTGTCTGTTTCAAGCAGAAGAGCTGGAGAAGGCGGATGCACATGCTGCTAAGGGAGAAGGGAGGGGGTACCCCCATAAGAATGGCTCTGTCTGCCTTGTCCCCAGTGGCGCCAGTTGTCGGTTCCAAAGTAACACTTGCTAATTAATAATTGTAGCAGAGAAAATGAAAAAAAACGACACAGATGTGTACCAACAGAGTGTAGAACCGGTATTTCTGTAACAAAATGCACAACCACGCAAATGTTTTTCCCTTCAGTAAATACTTAATGTAATAAAAGCGCTTGTTTTTTGAAAATTACCTTGCACCTCGCAAACAGAATTCCTTAATGCACGCGCTCTATATATTGTGGAACAAGCATACTAAGCCCTGTTGAGTTTTCAAACCACATGTAATATAATTGGGCATGTATGAAAATGAACTGTGCTTCCCTTGTGTACTTGTACACAAATGTAAAGGAGTAGTGCGAAATAATTCCAGGCTGTATCCTGAAAAGCGATCTTTACAGGTTATAGGTTGAATCCCTTCAATCTTGTACGTTTGTTTCGGTACGTTTGTTTCGCTACCAAGTGAAATGTTGGTGGTTTGCATGTAAGAAGGGATAGATGTTATATTTGTCTCAAAATACGTAGCAAAATAATTAGATGTATTAATTTAGTGTAAACTTTTAAAGCTTGTAGAGATTTCCCTGCATTGGGTTCTTCATTATGCGCCGTTAGTTATTGTCACACCTCTCGGTTTTAGTAAAAAAAAAAAAATTTTCATCCACCCCAGAGACTTAATTGCAATTAAATAAAACTTCTAAATTCACCGATGCACAGAGACATACAAACGCGCAAGCACAGATGAAAAAAAAACGTGCAAACACAGACCAGGCACACCTTTGGAAACCCATCCACTTGCAGCCGTATACACTGATGTATGCAACTACACATGCATGCAGCGACCAGCACATACAAACTTACACACGCACATAAATATACACACAAAAAAAGCATGCACAAACATATAGGGCATTAGCAATTTACACACACATAAACAAGCACACATATGCAGGCACTCCTACATACCTACACATATTCACACTCAAACACACATGCATGGAGGCATGCTCCCGCACATATACACGCACACGCTCTTGTCTGTGAAGCGACTTTAATGAAACATTTATTTTAATCCTTCAAAAAATGCAACATTTTAAAGTGCTAATACGGTGGCAGCATGTGGGAATGCCCTCTGTGTGGGAGTACACATACTAAACGTGGTTAGTGGGCATGTGAAGCGTACGCTGTGTGGGAGGCGGGTTCAAATAAAGGCATGGACACATGCTCCCGCACATATATACAAACACTCTCTTGTCTGTCATGCGACTTTAATTAAAAATTTATTTTAGCCCTTTAATAAATGCAAACTTTTACATTGCTAAGACGGTGGCAGTGGGTGGGCATGTCCTCTGTGGGGGAGTACACAAAGTAAACGGGGCAGTGGGCGGGTGGAAGCGTCAGATGTGTGGGAGGTGGGTGCAACTAAAGGCACTGAGGCATGCTCACGCACATATACACTCACACGCTCTCGTCTAAAATGCGTCTTTAAATAAATGTTTATTTTAAGACTTTATAATTTTAAGACTTTAAAATATTTAAACTTTGACAGTGCTAAAACGGTGGCAGCGGGTGTAAATGGCCTCTGTCTGGATGGACGCAGGGGCAGTGGGCGGGTGGAAGCGTCCGCTGTGTGGGAGGCGGGTGCAAGTAAAGACAGGGCAGCTGGTGGAAATAAAACTGCTAAAATGAAATGGAAGAAGGGAGTAGGTGCATGCGAGATGGTAGCGTCCGCTGTGTGGGAGGCGGGTGCAAGTAAAGACAGGGGAGCTGGTGGAAATAAAACTGCTAAAAGGAAATGGAAGAAGGGAGTAGGTGCACGCGAGATGGAAGCGTCCGCGGTGTGGGAGGCGGGTGCGAGTAAAGACGAGAGCTGCTAAAAGGGAAACTGCTGAGAGGGATTGGGATAAAGGAGGGGGTACATGCGAAACAAGACGGAGGGAAGAGAGGGGAGGGGGGAGGAGAAATGCGAGGGGCCAGAGCGGGTAAAATAAACAAGACGGAGGGAAGAGAGGGGAGGGGGGAGGAGAAATGCAACACGGCGGGAAGGGGCAGGCAGGATGACTCAGGGGAGGGGGCGGAGCGGGGCAGAGCGGCATGTGGGTGTGAAGAAGCCGGGCCTTTGAAGTGAAGCTAAGCTTCACTTCAAAGGTGTCGGAGGAATGCCGGCGGCTGTGCACGCGCTTTTAAGCTCAATGCACATGCGCATTGAGCTTAAAAGTCACGGGCACTGCAAGGAATCGCCACGATTCCTTGCAAGTTAGATAAAGAGTCGATGAGCCCCTATAGTCTCGCTTGCTCGATGCGCATGCGCATCGACAGGCGAGACCTAAAAACTACGTGCACACATCTGGACCCAATACAAGATGGCAGGCGTAAGCAAAACATGTGTATCTACAGCCACAAGTCTCGAACGATACTTCACTAAGAGCTTAAGACTGTTCCAGGTTTTTTTCTCTTATACATTAACCACGACCTGCTTTGATGAACACCTGGTCACTTTTTTCTAATCTACTTTAAGTTTACAACCCAAGAAGTTTAGATGCACACTGGGATATGTCCTTGCTTCTTCCTGATAAGAACCCTTTTGTGGGCATTTTACTCATCTCTTCCAAACTTACTGCAGAGCCTGGAGCTCGCCACTGGAAAAAAGTTTTCTTTTAATTAGCATTAATCTACACCATTATATGATGTCCAAAGACCAGGCCTGCCACTCGCCCTCTGCATCTACACTGTCTTCAACTACTCAGTGACTGATTAGGCTGCCACTAAAGGTGCTGTGGATCTGATGTTTTTGTCCCTGCTGACTCTTAATTCAACTAAGTCCAGCATTCACCTCACTTGCCTGTCTGCGCACACCCTTACTCATTCTCCCACCAACAGCCAGGGATTTGCTGTGCAAGTAACTTTCTGAATTAGACACACTGCTTGCAGGCTAGTATTCATTTACCCTGCATGCATCTTTGAGTTTCTTATCCAGACCGAATCCACACATTGTGTACCTGACAAGTCAGAGACCTCTTCTATCACAATTTTAAGATCCAACGCAGAACATTTCTCCCTTAATCTTAAGTACAAAGAAAGAAAAAATGCCAAAACCTAACTGTGTAACCTGCGTAATGTATGCCGTCCACCAGCATCGAACAGGAAATTCTAAAGATTGAACACATACGTATGGACTATTTTACCTCAAAAATAATTTTTCTGGTTGCCCCCACGCCAACAATTTTGTAATAATCAATGACCAAATACTGAACACTACTGCCTCTTGTCAAAGAGAGTGGGATTACACCGTTGTTAAACTTTCTGTTAAATATTTGGTGTATATGGCACTTTTTATTCACAAGAAGGGCTAGAACAAATGTCCTAGAACCAGCATGCACTGCTTTGGGCACAGCAGTGCATGCCAGTTCTCGGGCATTTGCTCTACTCATTCTCATATCATTGTGATAGGGCTGGAGTCCACTTACAACGTTGCACGCAAACAAATTGAATTTGTTAAATATTTAGTAAAGTGTATATATTGTTTAAAGATTGAGTAAAAAGAGTGAGATACAACCATAGCTTTGCATTCTTTTTATTCACACAAAAAATTAAGATAATTTTAGTTATGTAAAACATAATACCAGATACTTCCACTACCATCTTTCCCTTATGTACCCACAAAAATGCATCCTTTTGTTCATCCAATGCACCTCTTCTTTCTGCCCTTGCCCACTCATGCTGCTGCCCAACCAATGGCCACCCTCTGAATACTCTGCATCAGTCATCAGAACTC
The DNA here is from genome assembly GCF_964261635.1 of Lissotriton helveticus. Classification (NCBI taxonomy): domain Eukaryota; kingdom Metazoa; phylum Chordata; class Amphibia; order Caudata; family Salamandridae; genus Lissotriton; species Lissotriton helveticus. The sequence continues at coordinate 172,315,380 of NC_136073.1, forward strand.
TCTAGGCGCAGCACTCACCCTATGAGTCTCTTCTTTCATCAAACTTCCAGAAAGCAGGATTGCTCGACTTAGCACTGAAAATTAGAAATGAGAAAATATTAGCAGAGCTAACAAGCATCAGGAGTACCTCATTAATCTTCCAGAGGCATTTTAATGAAAATTACCAAAGGATTTCACAACAATAGGTAACAATCCTCTTATGTAAAATATTGCACAGTGAAAGTGGTTTGAATGTCACTGAGAAATTCTTTAAGAAAGTCAACACGCTACGCGAGAAAGGTAAGTGCAGTAAAACAGAAACGTTGTACCATTCTAAACCAACATGTGTTTAATGCTTGGGTATTTATAATAATGTATAAATGCAAATTAAGCAAACTAATAATTTTAAAATGTTTCAATTAATTATTCAAGGTGGGCAACCGGTTAAATGAAGTGGATTTTCATCATACTTTCAACGTCAACCTTGTGTCATCATTTAACAGATCAGACAAAACAAACAGGCCTAAGTCCCTTTATTAATGCTTCTAATTGACCCCAATAGTCTCAGAAGTCAAATCATTGAATGTGCTATGCTGATTTACAGACCGGAGAGAAGCCATCCTCAACTCACTGTGAATTATTTGAAATGTCAGTCTCACATCACCTTCTCAAAGCAGAATCAGTATTATCAGCATGTATTTATCCTCAAAGCAGATCCCTAGGTCTGGTCAAGTGTATTTTTAGTTAACATTAGACATCTGTCTTTTGCTAGGAAGGGCAAGGTCTTGAGACTAGAGATCCACTGAGCTTTGAAGTCCTTCAGACTACAGACACTTATTCTGCTATTAGCAAAAAGAAAAAACAAATATGAGTAGCCAAATTGATTAGCAGGCCAGAGATTTACGCTAGACAGACTACCTTGTGAAGTGTTACAAATATAGCAAACTGTGTTGTGTTGTTCCTACAAATCTATATAGGATCTGTGCATTTAGACAACATAAACTAAGGGATTGGTGCCCAGACTGATTTCAGACACCCGCAAAGGATATGTTAGTCTGTAGACCAGCCTGCTCACAGTGCCACTATGAACCCCCTCTTACCAAGGAACAAATAGCTTCTGGCAACTATCGAACATGACAACCCTGACTGTGGAAACAGTACAGTACTTTTTGCTCAGTCATTCGTGCTCACTTTTGTCTCAAAGAGATACACAGAATAAATGATGGGGACGTTTGTAAGAACGATTTATTGAACCAGCTTCATTCTAGTATAAAAAACATGTGCTGCAACAACCAAGAGACAAACAGATATGTTTAGGTTTGTGAGTTTTATAGAGCGCGTAGCTGACTGTGGGCTTCCCAGCGATGTGGAGCAGGAGTGAGCATGGACTGGGGCTCAACCTGAGAAAAGCCAGGTCTTCAGTTTCTTTCTGAAGGCCAACTAATTCATGGTAAGTATTAGATCTATGGGCATAGAGTTCCAAATTTTCAGTACTATATGCAAAAATTATCTTCCTTCCCATCTGGCTCTCCTAAGCCTGGTGGTTTTGGCCAGATGTTCTGTGAAAGATCTTAAGGCTCTTTCTGGTGTGTAGGGTGTGATCAGGGTTCTAAGTATGGTTGGTCCTTTTCCCTTTAAAACGCTGTGCATAGCACATAGGGCCTTAAACTTAATCCTGGCCTGGACTGGCAGCCAGTGGAGCGACTTCAGTGCCTTTTGCGCTGATTCATGTCTAGGTGTATATATACACGGTTATGAGCACCAGCAGAGTAAAGAAAAGGTAGAATTCTACCATAGTGCTAAAACAATGAATATATGCAGGGATATGGAAATATGACAGTAATAAGGCGCACTCCTACGATGCGAACCCTAACTAGATGTACCTGAATGTACCTCGCATGTATGTAGGTGTAAAGTCAAGAATCCCCATAGGATAAAGCCAACCCCATTACCTGATGGGGAGAGTGAAGGACCCTCTCTTAGTCTCAAGGAGGACACCCCGCGAGGGAAGTCAGACTACTGCGTGCGGCAGTGTCTGCGTCCGGGAACCTCAGCCTCTCGCGTCAGAATGGAAAACTTTTACTCCTCTGGTTTACCCAGTGAAGATGTAGTGCTTATATACCCGAAAGGTACCCTCAGGTGTCCTACCTAGAAGTGTACTTATAGAGAGTTATTATGCAGAAGATGGGAATCCTTCTTTGATACTGAGAATCCTCATGCATAATACATGAGGCTAGTTTTTCGAAGAAAACCACACAACAGTCATGTAGCACCTAACTAGGTAAAAGGTCAGCGTCAGACCAGTTATGTAGAACAATGGTAGGACAGATGTAGGTAAAAGATTGTGTAACTACCTAGGCCTATATCAGGGTACAATGGGATTCATAACAAAACCAGAATGCATGGAGGGAGGACATCCAACAGGCACAACAGACAAGGTTTTAGTGTACAATTTGTCCAGTGGTTTATTTACTTTTTTTAATGTAACGTTCTTGACATTACCAAATGAAGCAATAACAGTACACATAGAGCAATGTGATTGAGTGGTTAAAGAGCCGGCATGATGTAGATATCATTGGCAAAGTTTTAACAGATTTAAGTACATATTCCTACAACTGAAACATTAATAGAATATAAAGATTTACTGTGTAATTTGAGGGGGGAGGTGGGAAGTTCGCTGTGATTTTCTAATTGCAGGAGATGACCATTCAATGTTTTCTGAACTCCTGGTGAAAATGTCTTGCATTATTTATAGTTTCTGTGCTAAGGGCCCAGTAAACGGACTGGGCTTGGAACACTGAAGAGGCACATGGGGGTGCTGGGGGTATCTAGGAGATTATAGGTAGCAAGTTTTAAGTTCTGGGTTGGAGTGCAGCAGGACAGAACGTTAGAGAGGTAGCCTGGCAGTTCCTCTCACTAATTTTAACATAAGTGTCTAGGGCTTGTATGAAGCCCTAGTTCTTGTAGGAAGCCAGTTAGCTGGGTGGTGATCCGATGAAGGGGAACTACCAAATGGTTGTATTAGTGAAGGTTACAATTTTGTTGAGTGGGGCAAAGGAATATTGGAGAGGTACCCATAGAAGATTACTGCCGTCCATTTTCCTGAATACTTGTGAGCTGATACATGTGTCAGCTATATTAAAAGAGATATATAGGTAGATCTTGCTTATATTCATTATTTTATGTCATGCTTCAGTCGCTGTAGTGGTTATGAACAATTTAATTTTTGCGTTAGATCTAAGAGTACACCAAGGAGGCAAACGTCAAGGTTATTTGTGGAGAGGAATGGACAGAGCCAGCTACAGAGAGAAGTAGTAATGAGGTGGGGGGAGTACAGGCCTTCAGTTGTACAAGAGGTTAATATGAAAGGCCTCAGTAGCACCCCATGGCTAATACGAGAAAACAGTTTGATACTGAAGGAGCTGTGAAAAAGAAGTAAATCAGAAGGTGATTTGGATGTTACCATCATAAAAATGTTACAATAACCCAGCTGAGGATATTATGTCCACCGAGGAAGTAGTGCTTGGGTATATAGAAGCATTAATATTTATAAAAATAAAAAAGTACGATGAGCAGATTGTGCCTTCCTAGAGCATTGTACAGTCCGGGAGATGCAGGAGGCTCAAATAAGTGGCTTATCTATTAACCCCTTTTTACTTTGTATTTTCTTCAAGCCAAAAGGAATAAAAAATATGTGGACATTCTTTCCATTTTACATTTTGGCTAACATTTTCATCTATCTGTAGCTCACAGAATCTCAAACCTCCAGGATGCGGGCATGTTCCTAAAACAGGTATATGCAACTGGTAAAGCTCTCAAGCTTCACCTCACCATGACTAGACATACACCAGGAACTAACATGAATAACATTGCCACCCAAACATCCCACATGATCCTAGATGATGCTTTTTCATTTGCCCTCAACATCCTAGCCCACAAAACATGCCTACATTATTCAGTCTAAGAAATGGAGGAGCACAATACACAAACTGTATCACCGAGGACAACTCAGACTCTAACCTGCGATGGGAACTTATGAATGATTTCGAAAAAATACCCCCAGACAGTGAATGGCTGTGCGAGTCACAGTAAAGGCAAATGGTGCATTCTACAAATGCCAAAGACATACATTACAATTTAAAATAACATAATACACAGGTTGGATCAGAGGATGGCAAAAGACCCCCTTAACTCATACCTCACATTTTAGGAGCTTAGAAATGCCTGCATGGGACTATTACTGATAATAGTGTCTGCACCTAAAACCCCATATCCCAGCAAAAAGTGGAGGGTTGGCAAACACACTTTACAAACACCAATACACCGGAGGATCTAATTTCAGCAGTTCAAGACAGTAAGGGCTCAGGTCAGTGGCACAGCAGACAGTAGATAACAAGTTCCATTGGGTGTGATACATGATCACTCACCACCCCTAAACTAAAAAAGATGGACAATGTTGAACCCTAGAGATAAGAAATGAGCTTCTTGTCTTCAGAGGCCAAGGAGTGTTTTTAGTGGTGATCCACAAATTTAGAAGGAAAGGGTGGGGTGGCAGCTCTTACTCCTACCTGGCTGCGTAAGATTGGCATGCCCTTCCACAGCAGCTGCAAGCCACTGATGACATTTCCGTTTTCAAGAGTGCTTAAAACCTAGCTTTTCAGCTCTGCATTTTTAACTCCATGACACCAAAGATCAGTACCCAATATAGCGCTGGGACACTCAATGAGTAGCTGTGGCGATCTACAAATTCTTAAACTGTATTCAAGTAGGGTCAGAGTCTGAGCAGAGAAGTCAAGTAGGGTTTTAGGAGCAGAGGAAACAGTAGTCACGCAAGGGTGTAAAGAGCCCCGGCAGGGCATCCCAAGAACACTCATACCTGAGAAGGTATAGCATAGCATGAGGAATAAAGAGGTTATTATAAAGAGTCTAAGGAAAGATCGAGCAAATTATTAGTTTAAGGCCTGGAAAGCATACCGTAACCAGTGACAGCATTCAGAAATAGCATTGAATGGCGAAAAGGGTGGCAGCCACCATGATGGTTTGGAAATAAGATCACAGTTTTATCAGGACAGCGATAATGGTTTCGACTGCATGTTATTAAGATTAGCACTTCTACATTATCTGATCATTACAAGATGAGACATGTATTTCCCCAGTGCTCTTCCCCAGGAAATCCAATCTTTATCAGAAAACCCTGCGAGATGTAACTGACCCAGAATGCAAGGGTGTAAACTGGGCAAGGTGATCTATCCTGTCATCTCAAGCCTGCTATGCAACTTAAGATGGGTACGAGTCTGGGACTGTCAGACAATATCTGGGAAATTGGTGGTGCTGAAAAAGGGAGTCAAAGATTATTGGGCAAGACAGGAAACCCGCAAAGGACAGGACAGAGATCCTTAGTCAGACATTGTCACAGCAGGCTCACAGAATGTTTGCAACATCACAAGACCTAGCACACTGCAAGTAGGTAACAGGGTGGAAAAGGAGTCAAACAGACATTTACAATTCAAGGCTGTGTTTTACCTTAGTTCTCGCAAATGCTAGCAGATGTCGGTTCCACCAACGATCTATCACAAAGACTCCTCATAAACCACAGCTGGGCTTTAAGCATTAAAGTAAAGTCATGTTGGCCTAAAGGTCTGTACTACTCCCATCACATTCTTACGTTGGTGATGCAACTACAGTAAGGAGCAACCCAGGAGAGATGTTTACCCATACCAATATTAAGTATAAAGCACAAATAGCACAGAATAATGATACTAAATTTCACATCCGCATAGAGCTACTTTTTTCTATGTGATTTTAGATTGGAGAAATTCTTGCCTGTTTCACACTTCTTTATAATTACCAAAATAAATGTATTTAAGGGTGGCAATTGCAAATATTCCAAAGACTTAATGAGGTACAGCGTCTTTAATTTTGCTGTACGAAAGTCCCCTGCATGACAAAGTAAAGCTACTGCCTTGGATCCCATCTTTTCCTATCAGTTAGAATCTTCATCGAATGACCTTAATAAAGAAGTGGCTAAATTTAATTCCTCCCTTCTGCTTGCCATTGCTGCTATTGCCCCCATTACAACCTATTGCCTCCGCTAGATCTCGGCCATCTGCACCTTGGTTCTCCCCGGCTTTAAGCGAGGAAAAGAGCCGTTGTAAAAAGTTGGAACGCAAATGGCGGCTAACATATGATTCTGAGTCAAAAATTACTTCTAAAACAGCTTAAAAAAAATTCAAAAATTAAAACGGTCCACTATGAGGGATTTCTTTGCCCAACAAATCAAGAATGCAGATAACTCAGCTAAAACCCTCTTTAATATCGTAAAGGATTTTGTTAATCCCCCAGCCATGGTGGCTCAGAGTACACCCAGTCAGGTCTTATGTAATGGCCTCTCTGATTATTTTCAGGAAAGAATTACTAAAATATCTTCTTCATTTACTCCTGTTAGGGCTTCCCCCACTCCTAATGACATTGACTTACAGAAAGGGTCATTTACTGCTTTTAAAGAGCTTACTACTGAGACTGCTTCTAGATTGTTTGCCCAGTGCAAATCTGGGTCTCCTCTAGATCCCGTCCCTGCTAAGGTGATGGACAAACTTGCTCCTTCACTGATTTGCCCACTCCTTACTATTTGGAACACCTTGTTACGCATTGGCCAATTTCCGACTGCTTGGAAACAGGCCATACTAGTCCCAATTATGAAGAAAGCGGACGCTGACCCATTGCAATTTAGTAATTATCGTCCGATTTCTCACCTTCCTAAACCAGCTAAAATCCTGAAAAGACTGTCCAGAAACAATTGGCAGAATACTTAGAAGCTAATCAACTTCTGCATGATTCGCAGTCTGGTTTTAGACCTGGTTTTAGCACCGAGACCGCTCTTCTAGAGGTGTCGGAGACGATCCGTGAGTGTGTGGATAGGGGCGAGGAGGCCATGTTGGTCCTCCTCGACCTATCCGCCGCTTTCGACACGATATCTCATGAGATATTGTTGGATCGTCTGGGCCAGATAGGAATTGGAGGCTCTGTATTGACTTGGATCAGATCCTTTCTTAAAGGCCGGACTCAGAAGGTCTTTCTCCGACCTTTTGAATCAGAAGGTAAACCCCTACTTTGTGGTGTGCCACAGGGCTCTGCTCTGAGCCCTCTGTTTTTTAACGTTTATCTTGCACCACTGGCAAAAGTGGTGGAATCTTGGGGGGTCAGAGTAATCTCCTATGCTGATGATACTCAGCTTGTGTTTTCATTTAGAGATCACTGACATTAATTTCACTAATTTTCGCCATTGTCTCAACAATATCTGCTCCTGGATGACCGTTAATCATTTTAAGCTTAACACGGATAAGACAGAGGTCTTATTTTTTAATCAGAAAACCCCTCTGCCTACCATTCAGTGGTGGCCGACTGAGCTTGATCCTCCCCCTGTCCCAGTCCAAACAGTCCGAAATTTGGGCTTTCAATTTGACAATGCACTTTCCTGCAAATCACAAATTAATAAGGTCACGGCAGCTTGTTTCGGCAAACTGCGCATGATTAGGAAGATCTTTCCCTACCTCCCGCTGGATTCCCGCAGAACCATCATTCATGCCCTGATCACCTCACACTTAGATTACGCCAATAGTCTCTATGTAGGCGCCCCCTTGTACCAAATTGAACGCCTGCAGATTGTACAAAATGCTGATTGCCAGACTGATTGGCAATATTCCCTATCGCCACTCGGTCGCATCTTATCTAAGGAAGCTACACTGGCTTCCTATTGCCCGTCGCATCCAGTTCAAGGCTCTGATTTTTGCCTTTAGGGCCCTCAACGGGCTGGGCCCGGGATATCTAAGAAATAGGCTTAAATTGTCCCAGTCTATCAGATCTCTGAGGTCGAACAATTTGCGCCTTCTGGTTACCCCACGCTTTCGCCGATCCAGAATGGGTGGGAGAGCATTTGGCGTAATGAGCGCTAAGCTTTGGAACAGCCTCCCATTGGATCTTAGGTTTATCTCCTCTGAATCAGTGTTCCGTAGTAAATTGAAAACTTGGTTGTTCACTAGCCTTTAAGTGCCTCCCTTATATCTCTAGCCTGCAGTCTGCAGCGCCGGGACACCCCCGTCGGGGGTAGCCGCGCGCTTTACAAGCTTCTAAAATAAATAAATAATAAATGCGAGCGGATTTTGATAGCCCTGTCTATAGAGAGTAATTGAAGGCTATAAAGCCCGGATAAACCGCAAAAGTCTATCATCTGTTCTTGGAACGTTCATGGCCTCTCGAGACTTCTAAAACACAAAAAACAAACTTCTTACAGAATTTTAAAATTCTTATGTTCCAAAAAACATGGAAAAAGGATAAGGAAGCGACTATTGTTACCAAGAATATTTTACCACGGCAACCAGTTCATCCACCTTTGGTCGAGCAAAAGGCAGGTTGTCTACTTGTTATTCATTAGAACTAAGCACAAAGCATTAAGAAATTGACTTTCAACTTACATGGTTGTTATTATGAACGAAAATACACCTTTAATTACCAATAATCTTATTAAATATGTACCTAGGCACAAAAAAGTCGATCAAAATAATACAGCTTAGTACCGTCTGGGAAGTAATTGATACTTGGACCCACCAAAACCATAATATGGGCCTAATCATGTCAGGCGATTTTAATATGCACATGGTCAATTGGTCTTTTTTGGTGAAGCTAAATACAACTCAAAGTTGTTATCCTTTTCAAAAATATGAGCTTATGCTGCGACAAGATCATCATCAACTGAATAAAGTAAGTATACCAACTTTTTAAAATTCCACGCTAGTTTCTATAACGGAATACACCTTTGTCTCTAGGCGAATAACATCTGAAATTGAGGGGTATCATGTTGCAATCCGAGTGCAGAGCAATCACAATCCTCATATCATATCATTAGCCCTAACACGTGAATACCAGCCAAAGACGAGAAACCTCGACCAATTAGCAACAGCATTTAATCTAAGAAGAATTATACCGCATTTAATCTAAGAAGAATTATACCGCATTTAATCTAAGAAGAATTATACCGCATTTAATCTAAGAAGAATTATACCGCATTTAATCTAAGAAGAATGATATGGAATGTAGATAACAATCTGAGATCTTGACCTTTGCGGAAACAAAAATATAACTGGGCCTCAGAAACTTCCAATCAGGAACCCCTATGGTGGTAATTTGGCCCTCTCTATGTTCTTCACAAACAGACCTCTCCCCCACCCCTCCCCCCCAAAACAACTGCTGAGTGCAACCCAATTAGGCTAAAAAAACAACAGGCAGTACTCAAACAAATTTACCTCCAAAAGAAGACTGACAAAGTAATAAGGGCAATATATAAACAAAAAAAAAGTGAGTCCATAAAGATCTTAAAATGCAACTATTGGCAAACCTGAGAAAGACATAGAAGAACGAGATCTGGAAGACAAAAAGGGCCTACCATGAAGAAACATGGATAAAGTTGTACTAGGCCAGTAAAACCAACAACCCAAAAGCTTTTTTGGGAAAAATTAATGAGCTACAGCATTGTAGTAGGCGAACAAACAGCAGGGACATCTCACAATCAAGTTGGGTTTCTTACCTCTCCAAAGTGTATGGGGACTCGAGAGAATCATCTATAGTGTGCATTCATCGAACAGAAATAGTATCAGTTCCCTTAATTCATTCCTGAATCAATTATTTAGTAACAACGATTGCAGCTGGTCTGACAATGTTTCAAGGCTTATGCGGTATTGTTCACTAGATTGCCCTTTAAACTTTCAGAAGCAGTTAAAATCCACCTCTTTGACAAAGTTCAATTTCAACTAGTTAACCTAAAACAGGCACTACCTCTGCAAGACCACATGTCCCTTTCTTTAAAAATAATCTATATGGATAAAGGTATTTCCCTACTTCCTGATGTGTCACATCTTCACATTCACTATTGTATGGATGTTTACAATGGCTGTTTCACAAACATAGGAATGTGGGTGTATTTGCTGTTCATCAGACAGGAGTATGGCAAATTTCCTTGAATGTGTCTATTGTCTCAGTTTGTACCTTTAAGAGCTCCGCAGCACACGTCACTATTGGCATTGGCATCATGCTTCCGATGGCTCTGCAGCTCAGATGAGTCTTCCATGTCGGCCATCTTCTGCTTCTTTGAGGCTGGCTTACCAGAACTCCCCATCATGTCAGCTCCCACGTGTCCACCTTTCAGCTGCAAAATATACAAAAACGCTATCTGAGATGATGGCATGTGTGGAGACACTTTCAAGGGAAGAATGTGAGGTCACCCTCCCTTTTAGGAGCCCTCAAGTCCAGGTTAGCTTTCAACTAATGATGCAGTTTGTCCTGCCTGCAGTGCTCCCTCTGCACCCAACCATGCAACATGTTGATGCCACGTGGTAGCAATAAACAGCCGTCTTACCTTAGCTTTAAGAATAACTAAAATGGTGAATTTCTGTGGTTTTGTTCATTTTAAATAGTATGTTTTTAAATGTCATTTTCACCTAACAAGAACATGCCTTTAACCTTGTGTACTTTCCAGTGAATTATTCTTAATGCAAAGAAAGAAATTATTACCATACCGAACTATAACATCACTTTAACATTTGGTTTTTCCAGTGAAAGTCTAGGGTAAACGTAAAGTAAAGTAGATTTTCATCACCCTATGTGGTGTGGGGATGGGCGCAGGGCATGGGCCCCAACCCACGATGGCACAGCCTTTGGCAGTATGGTGTTGAGAGCATAACAACCTTTTTTATTTGGGGGGGGGAGTGGGGGAAGAATTCCATGGATTTGTGGATTCACTGCAACGCTCTGAGTGACAACCTGGGGAATTCACTCCCGATGCGCGGATCCACCATGCAACCCCAGGGATGTTGGACTTTGCGGTGGATCCACAGACCCAAGGAACGCCCTCCCCAAAATATATAAATATATATTTTTTTAATTTGACCCCAGGGGGTGCCTCTGGAACTCACCCAACAAGGACCAGGGGAGGGCAGGGTGAACCTAGTCTGGCCCCCTTTTATCTAGCTTTGTTTGAATTTTTAAGACTCTAGGACAGTCCGGTCATAAGATGGTTGGCGCAACTTTTATTCGGAGAGCCAATAACAGTGGGTGGTTGAGCTTGCAGTTCCACAGTGGTGTGAAATATACACTTTTTAGCCTTAATTTCTCAAAAAACTGCAGAATAGATTTACATCAAATCACGAAAAGTATCCTTTCTCGAACAAGATCTAGCTTAGTGCTAAATGTGGTGTCATTCTGTTGAGCAGTTTTTGCAGTATTGCTGTGCACTTTTACTATGGAAAAGGGAATGGGGAAAATGCGTTTTCTTCCTTTTCCTCCGGATCAGTCCGTATCCTAAAACATAGAATTGATGGGCTGTATTCATGTTCTTCTGATGTACCTCCTCTTGGACTTGGGCTAGTAAGCTGCTGAAATCTTGGGAGTAAGCTACGGACTCGCAAGAAGCCTTCTTCAGCCAAAAAAGCGTGTATAACTTTAATGCCATTCATCAACTGGTTGTGAACACCCAGTAGTGCTAGAGGAACATGTCAATAGGGGGCTTTAGAGGTATCCAACAACATCTGCCTATGGCATGGGAGGGCAACTACATTTAAGTTGGAATACTTATTCGATGCCAGTCTCAAAACTGGTGGAGGAGAGTGAAGTCCATGACTCCAGCAAATTACATTTTGCCCCTTAATTCCCAAGGTTAAACATCCTCTTGGACATAGGTAGGTATAATTGTGAAACTCCTGCCTTAAGTGTAGCACATGCTTTGTCAGAAGGGCAAACAGTTATAACTGCGTGGCTAGTGCCCCGTGAACTAAATTATCCGAGAGCATTTAACCCCTTCCCTGCAGGGCTAATTCCCCCGCTTTGCTGGGAGGCGCGCACAGCGTCCCGGTGCGCGTGACGAGCCCAGCTCGTCATGAGCCACGGTGGCCGTGTGCTCATGACGAGCTGAGCTCGTCACGGCCACACCAGTTTCTTTAGAACGCTCAGCACAGCGGGGGAATTAGCCCCGTGTGCGAGCGTTACGGCCGTAATGACGAGCTCAGCTCGTCATGAGCTCAAGGCCACCGTGGCTCATGACGAAGTGAGCTCGTCATGAGCATGGGAGGGGTTAATGGAGTATCACAGAGATCATTCCATCTAAACCTAGTTAATAGATTTGCTCCCTTATCCGGTGTAGACAACTGTGATTGACTACCTCTAGTAAGTTTGTCCTTACCGGTGAATATTAGTGCCCGGTTTCCCTTATCTCCTGTGATTAACCTGGCTATACAGCCAGATGTTTTAAACCCCGCCGGGAGGAACTCAAGCAAGAGAACTTTTGTTAGGGGAAATTGCACTGTTCGATGTAAGGAAGGGCCTATTATGGAGGCTGATCCAAATGATGTCAGCCCCCCATTGCAGAAACATCTACATATTATGACATGGAATGTAGCAGGGGCGAGGAACAAACTGCAGGATGAGAATTGGTATAAAAGTGTCCAACAATGCAACATCGTTCTAATACAAGAGACTTGGCTCATAGACAATTTCTTTGTAAACGGTTTTAAGATGATTTCAACAAATGCTATCCCCTCAAAGGCAGGTAGGGCCAGTGGAGGTTTAGCAGCACTTATTTCATTGTCGTTTAGGTGGATTTTAAACATTTTTTATACTAAAGAGTCAAATTTTCAGTTTTTATTGTTTTCAGCAAAGGGATTACAGGACATCTTAGTGATACATTTTTTATAATAATATTTTTAATGCTTCAGGACACGAGGTTATCACATTCTTAGATGAAGAGTTGATGGACTTCATGAAAAATGTAGGTTCGGATTGTTCCCCAATTTGGGCAGGAGATTTTAATATTGAACCATGTAATCTTATATCGGGGATTCAATGTGGATACGAATAGGAACTAGGCTGTGCTTTTGGACACTTTCCGCACAATAATTATAGGGAAAGTATTAATTTCGTCATATCCAAGTACAATCTAGAAATCATGGAAAAGGTTATGAAGGGGAGTGAAGGCGAGGATATGGGTTCTATTCGTACCTATGAAGGAGTAAGATCATCCTTGTGCATTGATCACTTTATCACCTCAATAAATCTTAGGCCCCTTATATCGGAATATTCAGTTCTTCCAAGTTTATTGAGCGACCACTATCCCCTGTCAATAACCTTAAATTCTGTTATGCTAAAAAAAACTGCACTTAGTTCCCACGCTGTGGCTATAAATATACAGGGGCAAAATGGAAACTCAATCAAATGGGCAGGGGTTGATCCAGTAGTTTTTACAAATAGGATCCTACAAAAAATGAATCATCAGTTTATAACCTGCCGCGATAAATCCTCAACTAGTATAGATATAGTCATGGCCTTTCAAAGTATCTCGAATGTTATTTCTGATAACCTGCGAAGGAATCCTAAGACTAATGTATCGCTTTCCCAAGATGGTTCGATAATCAATGCTCTAGATTAAATAGAGATTTAAAGTCTGCATTAAAAGCCACGCCTCATAAAAGAGAGGAGATTAATACCTTACGGAAATTATATAAAGAAACTCTTAATCTAAGAAAATTGGAGATTAGGGAAAATGCCTGGGAGAACCTGATTAAAGCTGCCGAGACTAAAGACTTGACTCTTTTCTGGAAAACCTTGAATCAACCATTCTTCAAAGATGCCCAATCTGTAAAAATTGATACCATAGTAACTCCTGCAGACTGGATAACCCATTTGGATGCAATTTTTAATGATACATCAGGGTATTGTAAATACTGAGGATAAAACTGTTATAATTTTAAATGACACCAAAATAAGTAGTATAACCCAAGACGAAATTAGAACAGCCCTTAAGAATAGCGCTAAGTGGCAAGGCGGCTGGCCCCGACGGGGTCCCAATTGAGGTATTTAAATATGATATGGCTCTTTGGGTACCTGTCTTGCACACATTTTTTTATGCAACAATTGAGGGGGTGATAACGGCCACCTGGGCGGAGAGTCTGATAGTCTTCATTTTCAAAAAAGGGAATAAGGGCAGTGCTACTTGCTATCGCCCAATATCTTTGCTCGACTCAACCTCTAAAGTTATGGGTAGAATGTTGTTGGCTGAGCAGGAGCAATGGGTAGTAGAAAATATTTTATCTGTAGCTCAGTACGGCTTTAGATGAGGAGTTGGAACAATTGAACAACTGAATTTAGAACTAATAATAGGGAAATATACTTTTGCAAAGGAGAGCTGCCTTCACCTCTGCTTTGTTGATTTGTCAAGCGTTTTTGACTTGGTAGATCATTCAAAGCTATGGGAGACGTTGAGAGGAATGGGCGCCCCCGAGGACATTGTTAGTTTCTTATCTCAAATCTACGCCGTATGTCTGCAAAGATACGTTATGGGAAACATGGGGAATGTACAAAGAATTTTAATATTACACGTGGGATAACACAGGGATGTACTCTTGCACCTCTCTTGTTTTCACTGTATATAAATTAGGTCGATGTTTTATTACATATTTGGGGGTAGATGTACCAAAGGTCCGCAATCGACCTACGCCCCTTTTGTTGTATGCCGATGATGCTCTCCTAATCTCGAGGACAGCAAACGGCCTACAAACCTTGATGGATAACTTTACAAGTTTTATGACAGAAAAATCCTTAAAAATGTATTTGACCAACACTTTGGTTATGTCCTGTGGTAAAAGGAATATTAAAACAAAACACATTATATTAACGGGAAATTAATAGAGAGAACAGCCACATTCTCATATCTAGGGATTCTTGTTAACAGTAAGGGCACTTGCAATAAACAGATAACTCTATGCAAGTTGAAATTTGTGAAAGTAGTAGAGGCTATTTTGTACGGGAGATTCTGAAGTTATATGGAGCGAAGTGCATTACAGGGACTTGTTATGGGGGAGCCCTATGGGGCCAGACAGACACCACCCAGATACAAACCCTTGAAAATAATTGTTTAAGACGCTTACTAGCCGTACCTGCCTCAACCCCTTCTATTATCTTGCATAGAGAAACCGTCTCTTCTCACATACATGATTTGATTATTATGGCCACTTTAAACTTGTGGCACCACGTCTGGTATAGGGAAGAAACCCATTTTACGAGGGACATTATTTTAGACTGTCTGTCCCAAGACCGTTGTAAGAAAATACCTTGGTTAAGTTATATCAGTGGTCTTTAAGAGGAATGCAATTTGGCCCTGAACTGGACTCAACTGGAGAATATACAAAAAATTAGCAAGGTTTAATTAAAAAAGAGCCTCTTGAATGCTAGGATTGCTTCAAGAGAAGAGGTTGCGAGTACCAAGATGACTGTTGTATCATATCTTGAAGGGCCAATTGCTAAGGGCTTACAGCCATACCTCGTTTTTATAACTAACGTTCAGTATAAATTCTACCTAATCAGACTGCGGATGAACACATTACATTTTCTGTGTGCCTTTCCTAGGAGGGGCAAGTCATGTGCTAACCTTCCAAATTGTCCATGTGATAGCAGGTCCAAACAAAGTACCCTTCATTTTTTACTTTTTTGTAATTTCTATAAGAAAATTAGAAACATTTTCCTTTGTCCGGTTTTTAAAACTGAGTGCCTGTACTCCCACAAAGCTGGTTTTAACTATTTAAGAAATTTGGATACAATATCAGTCTGTAATGCAGTACAGTATAACGTCGGCAATTAAACTAAGGATTGAACTTGTTTACTTCGAAAATTTGAATTATGAAATATTATAAAGTGTATTTTCCTTCTGATATATATAATTGTATAATGACTATTTAATTATGTAAAGATGCTTTTTCTGTTTCCTTTTCTCTTTTTGTTTACACGTGGATTTTGTTGTATTTTATAGTATGGTTTTATGGACATTCTATATGATCTGAATAAAGCTTGATTTGATTTGATATAACTGGGAAACTTGTGCCTCAAGTGTAGCAAATGGTTCGCCAGAATGGCAAACACACAACGTGCATAATGGTGAAGTTGTAAGCCATAGTTAAAAACACTGAGATTGGTCCATCTTTTTACAAGAGGATTCCAGACATCTATTCGCCCTCGTCCCCAATTCACAGGGCCAGGGGCTCCAAAACCTGGGGTTTATTTTTGTGCCTCTTATCCTGACATAGTAAGGCCCTATCCAGATAGAGCACAGGTTACCACCAGTGCATGGAAGGTCTCATTCTACAGTAACTAAAGGTTGTTGTCTGGAAGTACACTACCTTGACGAGCTTCAAGTACTACCTGTGATTGTCTGGGTCACTATCGTGACCACATGTCGGAAGGAGGTCTTGGAAATTGAGACACTGTAGTATCGCCCTTCTGAGATGGTCTTACTGGAGTACACATTACTAGGCATGCACAAGTGAGCTCAACTGACACTGGTGGTGTTAAAAGGAACTGGGAGCAAGTGCTGTCAGAGGCTGATCCTCTGCTGCAGAGTGGACTCACAGAGACACATAGAACTGCATCAGGTGGACTGTGAAATGATGATGAACATGTCCCTGTGATGACAGAGCAGTTTTTAGCTTGCTTGCCATGCATGGCATTTACAATTGGGTTTGAGATTAGGAGGGACTTCAGCAGGCTTGCATGTCTGAACCTTGAATTAGAGGTGATCAGAGCAGTCCACTCAAGATGTAGTTGTTTTGGATCACACAGGACAGTGGTCACACGCAGACATATCAGCCAGAATCCACCCTTTTAGAGAGGGAAACAGACAAACGGAAAATTAGAAGGGAATTAAGAAGCAGGTCTGCAGGTATTGAAATGTTGCTCCTCGCCACATGAGGCGTCTGTGGTATTGATCACCTGAATTGGGCTCTACAAACACTAGATCTTTCTATTAACCCTCCAACTGTGACCACTGCCCTACTAGATTCTCTTGCAGAGGATGCATGTACAATCTTGCATGTGGCACCACTGCTATAGAGGAAACCATCTCACCCAGTAGTTTCATCACCATCCTCACAGTAAGGGGTTGTGGTTTCTGAAAATGAGGTAGTAGCATTTGGAATGAAATAACTGTCTCTTGTCTTGGTTAGGATTTTTCTGTGACAGTTTAATTCACCTACCAGAAAAGGATGGATCTCTCGTAGAGCGAGATTCAACTTTTTTACACAGACTTTGAAGCCTAGACTGTGTAACAAAAACACTGCTGCTTGAGTATGGGCCAGGCATTGTTGTAAGCTGCTGTAGCTCTCTATCAGCCAATCTTCCAGTTATGGGAAGACATTTATGGCGTTTCTTCGCAGATGTGCCACTACCACTGCTAGACATTTAGTGAACACCCTTAGGGCTGTTGTGACTCAGAATAGTAGAGATCTGGATTGGTAGTGTTGTCCACTTAGCATAAAGTATAGGTAGTGGTGATGTGCCGGGTGTTTGGAGATGTAGTAAACTAGGTCTAATAGGCAGGTAGAATATTTAAGGGAATCAGAAACCTATCCTCAGTCTCATTCTTAGAGACAGACATGGGTTGAGCCTCCATACAAGTGTTTGAGATCAGGCTGGTCAAGAAAAATGAATCCTGACATGCAAGAGCTGGAATGAGAAATATGCTTGGCTTCAATTCCAAAAGTACAGCTATATTATTTACGGTCACAAAAGCTAACTAAACAAAAGCTTTACTTTAGGTTATACTGTACACTACCAATTGTGAAAAGGCTGAAATTATTTGAATCATATGTTTACAGCAAATGCAAAAAATTGGGGTAGTACCCAAAACAAATGTCATAAATCATATTACTGTGAGCCAGTGATGGAATATATTAGAATATTTGTACAAGAGAGTAGTTTTGTCTCGTACAGATGGACTTTTTTAATGATGTCAATGCACATATCACAAACTCGGCTCAGAAATCCTAGTATTCAGAAAAAGTCATGAAAGCTATAACAAGCACTGGCGTTGCCAATAGGTCTAGCAGTAGGAAAGTTGGAGCTATTGGTTTTGTAAATGAAATTTTATATTTATGTTTTGTGATTTACAATTCCAATACTTTTAACTTCAGCAAATGTGACACTTATAGCATTTGTAATGCCACATGTTTTGTATTTACGTGACTTAGATGTATATATCTTACTAATATAAATGTCTTTTTTTGTTAATTAATATTGAAATAAAAGTTATTTATAATGTATAATGGCAATATTGTAAACTTTCCTAAATACCTTGGTGAGAGGGGAGGAGAGAGTCAGGCCTGGGGTGAGTGAGGAGAGGGGAGAGAGGCGAGAGAGAGAGGTGAGTGAGGAGAGAGAGAGGGATTGGAGAGGGAGTCCTCAGAAGGATGAAAGGCTGAGTGGACCCACCAATACTTGAACCTGTGACCATGAGGTGAACACAGGCCGCTACAGTGGTTGCATTCGTCCACTGAACCACAAGACTCTGCATAGCAGGGTCGAAAACCAGGTTATGGAGTAGCAGGGCAAAGCATGTGAAAAGGGACAGAACCGGTGAGAAACGTGAGACAGGGGATGGCATGTGAGAAAGTACAAGGAGTTCAGCGAGAAAGACGGGAGCTGAGATAAAGGAGGAGAAGAGGGTTAAAGAATACCGCAAGAGATGACAGATACTCCAGCACAGGACCAAATGTTATGTAGGCAAGGGGGCCTGGGGAGAGCGCAACGGGGTGGGCAGGAGAAGCAGATGAGAGTCACAGCCTGCGGCCGTGATGGAGAGGGAGGGGGTGGTGATTAGGGGGGAGGAGAAGGGAGGCCGGCCGAGCGCACGCTGGGGAAGCCTGTGTGAGGGATGGTTTGATGAACATCGATAAAATTCCTGTAAGCAGCCACGAGGAAGCAGCACAAGTTTTAAGAGGCACCCATGATTTAATAATAACTGTGTGTGTGTGTGTGTGTGTAGGGAGGGGAAGGGGGGTGGGAGGGGGGTTAGTGGCAGATGCAAAGATCAGTGCTGTGTTAGGAGTGAAGTGCAGGACCGGGGGCCTGTGGATTAATCCCTCCACGCCAGTAATCTGTGCTCGCCCTCGTGATCGCAGGTTCAAGTCATGGTGGTGCCACTCAGCCTTTCATCGTTCCGAGGTCGATGAAATGAGTGCCATTGACAACAATAAACATCTGTAATTCAGCTCCAATGTATATGTGCTTTATAAATGCACGTTGTGCACAATAGCAGCACGTTGTGTGTACTGAGTGCCGATGTGAGTGTGGTGCATCAGCGGAGCTTTGCCTAATGTTCCTCAGGATTAAAGTACATCGGAGACATTTATGTGAGCGTTGGTCCTGGGTGTCTGCTGCGTCTTCTGACTCTTGCATGGCAGCATGGGTGGGGTACAGCATCGGTCCCGTGTTTCTTCTGTGTGTCTCAGGAAGGAGGTTCCTCGTCAGAGCCGTGTGTAGATCAGGAGTGAGCTGCCCTGGCAGAGTTCGAGTTCCTGAAGAGTGACCGCTGTGGAGCCAGCGCATTGCCAGGACTTTGCGTTGTCCCAGTTTTTAACTATAAAAAGGTCTGTTGCGGTTAGGGACTGGGTGTATTGGCTGCGCTGTTTGGGCCTCGGATGTGAAACAGCACTGGTTTTTGTAAGTGAGGGTGGAGGTGTAGTGACCCAGCTACGGGTGGGGTCTGATACTCAATTTGTGGATTGTTGCCTGAAGACCATCCTGGAAAACCCTGGGCAGAACGGGAAGTGGTCCACAGTACTGGAATAATTGGCGATACAGACATTAAGGGCTGATTTACATTGGTAGAGCTTTATGGGTATTGTAGTACTGGAACATACATACATAGCATGTGCATTCCTAAAGCACACGTTCACTCAGAAGGGTATCTTCACGCTGAATTTCTGATGTTTGTTGTTAACCAACTCAGTGGTACTTATTTTAATCGCCCTCAGAAGGATGAAAGGCTGAGTGGACCCACCAATATTTGAACCTGTGACCATGAGGTGAACACAGGCCGCTACAGTGGTTGCATTCGTCCACTGAACCACAAGACTCGGCATAGCAGGGTCGAAAACCAGGTTATGGA
Source organism: Lissotriton helveticus (assembly GCF_964261635.1). Classification (NCBI taxonomy): domain Eukaryota; kingdom Metazoa; phylum Chordata; class Amphibia; order Caudata; family Salamandridae; genus Lissotriton; species Lissotriton helveticus. The sequence goes on from NC_136073.1 coordinate 172,335,334, forward strand.
GTAGCAGCATGTGAAAAGGGACAGAACCGGTGAGAAACGTGAGACAGGGGATGCCATGTGAGAAAGTACAAGGAGATCAGAGAGAAAGACGGGAGCTGAGATAAAGGAGGAGAAGAGGGTTAAAGAATACCGCAAGAGATGACAGATACTCCAGCACAAGACCAAATGTTATGTAGGCAAGGGGGGCCTGGGGAGAGCGCAACGGGGGTGGGCAGGAGAAGCAGATGCGAGTCACGGCCTGCGGCCGTGATGGAGAGAGAGAGGGGGTGTTGATTAGGGGGGACGAGAAGGGAGGCCGGCCGAGCGCACGCTGGGGAAGCCTGTGTGAGGGATGGTTTGATGAACATCGATAAAATTCCTGCAAGCAGCCACGAGGAAGCAGCACAAGTTTTAGGAGGCACCCATGATTTAATAATAACTTGGAGAATTTTTGCCTTTGGTTCTCGACTTTGAGACATATGCTGACGTACTATAATTTTTCATAGGAATCTCATCAGAACTGCCTGCACGATCTTTAACTATGTTAAAAACTGTGCACCAGGTGGTGAATTATCCTGAAAATGCGGCAAATCCATAATTATGCGGACAGAGAAAGGGTAGAAAAACCAACTGAGGAAAGGTGAGATATAGGTTTCCGATATTGTGACAACCAGGTGGGACAGACAAAGCAGTAACAATGGTGGGAGACAGGTGAAAGAGAGGTGAAAAGGGACAGAACCGGTGAGAAACGTGAGACAGGGGATGGCATGTGAGAAAGTACGAGGAGATCAGCGAGAAAGACGGGAGCTGAGATAAAGGAGGAGGTGGACAAAGTTAAAGGATGTACGGAGAGAGAGGGACAGAGGAGGAAAGGTGGGAGGGAACACGGCATGGGGGAAGCTGGCTGGGGAGGGGGAGGAGAAATCGGAGTAAGGCTGTGTGCGGGGAGAGAGAGGGGAGGTGCTGGAGCAGGGGAACAGATGGCCGTGAAAGTTTATGGCCCAAAAGCGCGTGCCTGTGGCCACGTGAACTCCAAGAAAACCGCACCAAAAAAGCCTTAGTTTGACAAGTATTTTGACCACTAGAATTCTCTCCATTTTCCATTCCTGCGGCATGGAAAAGGCGAGACCTAAAAAATATAGTGTCCACAGGTTGAGAGGCACACAGTTGGCAAGTGTAGATGACTGGATAGCCAAACTCTAAAAAGGCTGCTTAGTGTTACTACAAGCAACATGTGAAGCCTTTCTTTGCTTTAGGGGTAATTATGTGATTGCAAGAGCGTAAAAAATATTATTACAAATTGACACCACTTAGAACAAAGCAGAGACAAGCAATAAACAAAACTACCATATTTCAAGCAGAAAATGAATCCTCAACTACCTGCATCCCCTCTTCCCAGAGGATGGACTCCCAGACAATCATTATCGAGCCTCGAAAACCCCTTTATACTCCAAATATATCCATCGGAGTAACACAGTAGTTACATTCATCTACATTCACACATGCTCCATCAGCCTCTAATCTCCACCAGCTTCTTATGTGCCTAAATAGCTTTCTTTCTAGTGAAAGGGTTTGGAGTTCAAATCAGAGAAGTGAAGATGCTTCGCATCTCTTGAAGAAACAACTTGTTTTCTAGTTCTGTTTAGAGAACCCCTATTCACCAGTTCACCAACCGCAGAACAATCATAACTGTGCCACTGACATTTGTGCTGTCCTCACAGTTTATCAGCAGCTATATATTTCTCTGATCCAAACTGCAACTCCAGAAGGTCTTTCTACAACGTGGTCATCTCCGCTGGCTATCACCTAGTACCCTGAGATGTACCTCCTGCAAATTATGTAGAAGTTTAATGTTTGCTTCAAGTACAGACAACTTCATCAATCACGAGGGATCAGAAGATGGTCATTTCTCCATCACCTACACTCTCCATATAGCTTTGTTTCAAACTTTGCTCCATTTCACCCAGGCCAACAGCTTCTTCTCTGTGGCTTTAAATATTTCCTCAATCTTGATTGTTTTGGCAGCCATGTCAACTTGCAACACACTTCAAAGCAAGCTTATCTTCTCTCCACTCCTAAGGCACCCTAACAATGTCTTTCACAGAGTTGCTTTAGGAATTTAAGACTTCTTTGTCTGCTTTAGTCTTTCAGATGTCGCGGTGCGCGGTTAAAGGGTGGCATAGGAGTAGTACTAATAGTTCAAACAGGACAGCAAGGCTGTGAGCTGAATCTGGGTCCTACAAGAGAAATTACCAGTCCGGCAATTAAAATACACAGTTGCAAAGTACAAAAATTGAGCGGGCTTCCTCCAACATCCAACTGCATCCAATTTTTTGGGACAGTTGCTTGCCCATTACTGATCAAACATACTTTCCCTGCCGAGATTAGCAACCCATTGAGTTGCCCAGGCACCAGCATGTGATCGCCACAGACTTGCATATGCTGCAGCTAGTTGTCTGACAACACCTCCTCACTTTGGCCCCAGCACCATCGTTCCAGCAACTCCCCAACCACTCAAGACTCTCCCCACAGGGAGGCATCTGCCAGCAAAGCACCACCATCGACATGGTTGTCCTCCATGAATTCTAAGTAGTTGTTACTGAGAGGGTCAAAGAAGTTGTTAAACTGGGAACTAATAGAGACAAATACATCTTTCTCAATGGGAGCCTGTAAGAAATTATTTTTGTGTTCAAAGATTTTTTATTAGGAGCTGTAAAGAGACATCATTACAAGAAGTAGTCGATTGCAATACTATTAGTTACAGAACAGTGATAGAAAAATCATACGAATAGGAAAATAAAAAAATAAAAGATTTGGTAACAGTAAAACAAAGCGAGTCTCGTATACAATAATACCAGTGCGATAAACAAGGTTCCACATAAAATGACCTTTGTCCGCTAGAGGAGAGTTGTGTCCATGGTTACTCGGTGGCTTGTATATTCTGACCTGGAAAGGAATTGGCATCAACACACAAGAGCAGATGTAACATAAGTCATACTATTGCGTAAACCAAACCTATGATACATGGGTAAGATGAAGTCCTCAAACTGTGGCGAAGAGTGTTTAAAACCTAGTCTGGCCGACATACAGAATGAGCCCTATGTGATGAAGCGCTCTGAGTGCCCTGTATTCAAGATTCAAGGAGGTTTGTGTGAGTCAAAATGATCATCTAGTGAGGACCAGAGTTTCCTTAGTGGTGGTCTCCACGGCGTGGAGGTTAAGGCTATATTGTCAGCACCTCTCAAGTAGGATATCCAATTCAACCAGTGGGGAAAGGAGGCTTTATTCGTGCTTTTCCAGTTATTAAGTATGATTTTAACCCCAGCCGTCAGCAGTAGGTCCAGTAGGACTTTGTTGTCATCATTTAGTGTGATGGCTTTGGCAAAACCTAGAACTAGCGTCGAGAATTCTCTTGGTAGTGTAATGTGGAGGACGTCCTTAATAAAACCAAAGATTCTGTCCCAGTACGAGGTAACACAGGGGCATTTGAAGATTAGGTGTTCCAGATCTCCTCCCTCCCCTGAACAGTTCCAACACGTGTCATCGGACTTGATTTTATGCAGGAACAACCTCCTGGGTGTCCAGAAGGCTTTATGTAGAAGCCAGAACTTGGTCTGTGATAGTGTGGGGCATATTTTGTGGCGGGTGGTGGACTCCCAAGTACTGGCCCAGATTGCGTCTGAGTTAGGTGTGGAGGAGAATGAGTCCCAGTAGCGTTGGAGAGGTGTATTTAGGGAGGACGATTGAGGGCGCATTAATTTATACAGTCTAGAAACTTGGTGTCCCAGTTTGTTAAGGGAGGCGAATAAGCCTAGAAGGGAGGGAGTGACCGCCTTCAGGTCAGCCTTCGTTAGAGCTACTTTAATGTGTAGGAAGTTATAGAACTCAATATGTTTGAGTCGGAACTTATCCTGAATTTCTTTAAAGGTTAGTGGGAGTGCGTTTTCGACGAGTTGGTGAGGGAATATTACCCCACTGTCTATCCAGGAGGGGTAGTTTAGGGGTTTCCCTTTGTATGTAATGGCGGTGTTATACCATAATGACTCCCAATGCGATTGTCGGAATTGTTGAGGTAGGTACTTACTGACTTTTAAAAGAGCCATTTTAGTGTTTTTGAAGATAGGGCCCGGGCCTAGGTTGGGACTTGGTTTGATGGTGAGTAGGGCGCAAGGGCTGAGACCCTTCAGTATAGATTTTTCCACAGAGAGCCATACTGGGCTATAGTTAGGCTGGGAGGATATCCAGTGCGATCCCTGTTTTGCTAAAAAGGCTATTTGGTAGGTTTTAAAATCCGCCAGGTTGACTCCACCTAGTTTTTTGTCCAAGCGAAGCTTTTTTAAACTTATTCTTGCTTTTTTGCCCTGCCAAAGAAATGCCGAGATGTTTTTATCCAATTTGGAATGGAATTCTTTGGAGAGGACGAGTGGGAGCATCGTGACGAGGTAGTTAACCAGGGGGGATATCATCATTTTTATGGTTTCAATACGTCCCTCCCAGGTGAGGAAACGGGGTGACCATCCGTCCAATAGACTTTTGATTTTGGCCAGGGTTTTGTTTTCGTTATGTTTAAGGGTGCTCAATAACTCGTCCGTGAACTCAATCCCCAAATATTTAATCACTCCTGTTTGCCAGAGTAGGCCGGAATCGCCCAGCACTTCCCTCGGCGTGTGGACATTAAGAGGTTTTACTTCAGATTTATCCCTATTTAATTTGTATCCGGAAAGGGAGGAGTATTTGTCTATTGTGGACATTAGAGCGGCAATGGAATTAGCAGGATTTTCCGTCGCGATCAAGATATCGTCTGCATATGCTGCTAATTTGACTCGCGTGTCCCCAAAGGAAACACCTGCAATGTCACCGTTGTTTTTGATATCTGTAATGAGGGGTTCAAGGGCTAGTAGGAAGAGAGCTGGTGAGAGAGGGCAGCTCTGTCTGGTACCCTGGTATAGGCGGAACGGCTCCGAAAGGGTGCCGTTTATAGCTATCCTGGCCGAAGGAGCAGAGTAGAGGGCCATCACCATCTTGGTAAAGGATTCGCCAAGGTTGAAAGAGTACATACACTGGCGTAGAAATGACCATGAGACCTTGTCAAAGGCCTTCTCCGCGTCCAAAGTTATTGCTACCATTGGCGCGAGAGAGGATTTTGCTTTTTCTAGAATATGACATAGTAGTCTTGTGTTGTCGTTGGACATCCTATTCTTAAGGAAGCCAACCTGCGAGGGGCTAATTAATTTGTGTAGAATGGAGTTTAGTCTGGTCGCTAAGATCTTAGCATAAATCTTGTAATCCAGATTTATCAGGGATATGGGGCGGTAATTTTTAGTGAGTATTGGGTCCTTCCCTTCTTTTGGCAATACTATAATCGTGGCCTCACTCATTGAGGGAGAAACACTGCCATTGTTTGCAGTTGAGTTAAAGAGCTTAAGAAGCGGGGGACTGATTTGGTCTGCAAAGGCCTTATAAAAGGGTGCGGTGAAGCCGTCTGGGCCGGGGGCCTTATTATTCTTCAGGGTGTTAATTGCCGCTTTGATTTCTGAACCAGAGATTGGGGTGTCCAGATGGGATCTGTCAGAATCAGAAAGTTTTGGGAGGTGAAGTGAATTGAGGTAGTCCCCGCAGGCTGATTCATCTAATATTTTGTCATTTTTGTACAGATCTTCGTAGAATTTTTTTAAAGTGTGAAGGATGTTAGACTGTTTGGTGTGAGTCACGTTGTTTGAATCTTTAATGGACGATATGGTAGTCAGTTTTTGTTTATGCTTGAGGTAGGAGGCCAACAGTTTCCCTGCTCTGTTGCCCTCGCACAGTTTTAGGGCCTTGAAGCGATTAATCCATACCCCCGCCCGTTTGCTGGTGATGGTGTTATATTTGTATTTTCTCTTGGTTAACGTATCTAAAACTGTAGAGTTAAGCGGGTTGGATTTGTGTTGGGCTTCCAAGGCGCCAATCTGATGCTCTAGAGCTTCAAGTTCTTTATTGAGCGCTTTGTTTATCCTTGCCCTAATAGTGATGATGGCCCCTCGAATTGTGGCCTTCAGAGCATCCCACAGGGTGGTAGGTGTAGTGTCGGGGGTGTCATTTATCGAAAGATATTCCTCAATTGCGTCCGATATTATTAACTTGTTCTTGGCGTCTGAAAGCGTCTAGTCATTGAAGCGCCATCTCCTCGGTGGGAGAATCGATCTGGAACCAGCCAGTTTGGTGCGGATATATGCGTGATCAGAGACCAATTTGGGGGTTATCTCTGTCTCCTCTATAAGGTGAGTGAAGGGACTTGAGACCAAAATGAAGTCGATACGTGAATAGGAATTGTGTGGTGCAGAGAAAAACGTGTAATCCCTACCGTCTGGGTTTTGTAGGCGCCATGAGTCTTTCAGGTGGTATCTATCACATAGGCGAAGGAGGGAGTCATGTGAGCGGGAGGGGTGGAAGGCACATTTAGATTGCCTATCGAGGATTGGGTCCAGGGGGTGATTAAAGTCACCTCCCACTATCAACAGGTCATCTGTAGGGATAGGTTCTAAAGAGCGGGAGACAGAATCCCAGAAGACTGGGTCATCTGCGTTAGGGCCGTAGATATTTAGTACATGAATGGGGTCGTCCTCCCTGAGAAGATTAGTAATGGAGAGTCTGCCTACTTCGTCGTGGGAGTGTGAGACTAGAGTAAGGTTTGCTTTTTTCGCTAAGATGGTGATAACCCCTCCTTTTTTGTGTGGTGCAGGTGAAGACAGGATGTGTGACGCCCAATGGATGTTCAGGAAGCGTAGGTCGTCCTCGGACAGTTTGGTTTCTTGTAGTAAAATAATGTCCCCCTTGGATTTGGTAATATACTCAAGAACTTTCCTCCTCTTTACAGGATGGTTTAGGCCTTTAACATTGAGAGAGACTATCGTGAGGTCATCGGCTAGTGAGTTTGTCTTAGCCATCGTGTTTGAGGAACGCCGCTGAGATAGTGCGCTGTGATCTGTGATAGGCAATGGGTAACTCCCCAAGCTGCAGAGTGCGGACATCGTAAGGGACAGTGTGTGAAGGTATAGTGGACTGCAACGACATACAATTGACTTTTGTGGAATAGGTAAACATAAGAACAAAACAGCACAGAGCATAACAGAAGAATAAAACTCTTCGGACTCTTTCAGCTCCATTTTCTCCCCTCCCAACCCCCCCCCCCCCCTCCCCCAACCCCAACCCCTTCCCCCTGAACCCCCCCCCTCCCCCCAAGTACGTACATCGGGAGTGCGACGGCAGTCCCGTGCAAGGTGGAAATTAGGGATATATAGATGGTAATTAGTAGCTTCCCTAGCTTAAGATAATACAATATTGGTATTAATCTCGGTAACTTTACATATTATAACTATTACCAACTGCCGTGACGATGAACGGCGAGGACCGTGAACATTAACAGCAAGGATGTACGGTGAAAATGGAGCAAAGGCATTACAAACGAAGGTGAGATGGAGATAACTATAGCACCTATAACTAACTGTGACGGCGAGCAATAAAGAACATTACAGAGCAGTACAGAACAACCAAACTACATTGAAATTACATCACTCTATCCGGCACAGACCTATTTGCATTAAGTCTGCCTTAGGACTACAGTCTCTCCCACCACAGATAACTAAATTTACGAGATAGTGAAATAGACTATAGGTAGTACCCGTAAGTATAACAGTGTAATGGGGCTCAGAGCCTACTCACGGTACAGATGTGGGTACCTGCAGCCGCAGGGAGGTGACCAGCAATGGAAAAATGACTCATTAGCATGAGCACTAGACATATTATGCAGTATGGCGAACAGTGAAGCGCAGTGCCTCATTTATGAAGACGGAATATGAGAGATAGGAATGAGGGTGGCATGACAATGACACAGTGACACCTGAGGTTGAGCCTAAATGCGGGTGAAATCATGTCTTCCTCTTGTTCGAGAGGCCTAACGCCAGATCCATTTCTTGTTCGCGACGGTCTTCCAGAAGGTCAGCAAGGACTTTGGGGGTCTGTGAAGAATCTCGGGTGGCCATTGAGTACAACTCTGAATTTCGCTGGTCCAGCAAAGGAAAAAGGAATGCTTTTGGATCGGAGTCTGTCTCTGAGTTCCAGGAAACCTTTGCGGATTGAAACCGTATCTCTAGAGTAGTCTTGTGTGAAGATGATTCTGTGGCCTTCCCATGTGATGGAGTGGTTTCTTCTTGCGAATTGAAGAATCATCTCTACGTGCTGAAATCTGAGCGGTTTGCAGATCATCGGTCTGGGGCCCTTGGAGTTCTTGGTAGCGAAGGTGGGGATCCTGTGCGCCCTGTCCAATTCAAGGCCGTGCGGAAAAACCAGTTTGGTAATCATGGGAATCCATGACACGAGGAATGCCACGCAGGAATCCGCATCTTTTTCGGAATTCTCTGGAACGGCAAAAATTTTGATGTTACCTCTTCTGTTCCTGTCCTCTAACTCCGCGTTGTGGCGTTTCAGCTCCTCCGTAGTCTTTTCTAGACATTTGATTTTGGAGATTGATTGTTTCGAGACGTCCTCCAGGTCGCTTATCCTTTGTTCAGCCGCGCCCAGGCCCGTGTTAATTACAATAATATCGGCTCTGATCGCAGTGAGCTCAAGTTGCATTGAGTCGGTATTGGATTTGGTGGATTTAGAAAGTTCATGTAGATCTGCCAACTTCCTGAGAATCATTTCCATATTGGCTGCCATATCGGCCTTACTTTTGATGGGTGAGTCCAAAAGAGAATCTGGTTTCGGCTTTTTAGGGTTGTTTCTGCCCTCTATATTCGCCATTGTTGCCTGGGATATGTACGTTTTCGTTGGGAGCCTGCTCGACCCTAGCCACTATAGGAGGACCCCGCAGGATGATGAGGCTGGACGCCTTTGTGGGAAGAGACGGCTGTGGAACTACCAGTACTTCTGGGAGATAATCGCGTGTGTGCTGGGGACCAGCCAGACCTTAAATACTGTAGGAAGACACTGCTGGCTGTCGAAAATGGGTACCCTCTTGAAAGGAAGGACGATTGCAGGATTACTTAGGCCTCTGTGAGCACCTCAGTGGACAGGACCAGGCTCCAATTGACGTGTGACCCTGACTTATTAGATTATGGAGAAGCAGGAGGCAGGGCGCCGAGAACGATTAGTGCACATCTGAAGACGTGCGCCGCTCCAGTAACTCCTTATAATGTATCTCCTCCCAGGGAGTTAGTGCTTCCCAGTGACAATGAGGTCGGATATTAGTTCCCACGTGGGCTTACTAAAGTGGCACAGACACAGGCATTCGAAGACAAATGTGGCGAGGCAGGTAGGGCTGCACGTGCCTTCACTTGAAAGGATGACAAGACTCCATATGGCAGAAGGATGGTAGTGGATGGGCTTGAGAGTGGCCCAGAGACTCACCGTGGGTCGGTGTGAATGATCTTCGAGATGACGACGCCGCCATTTTAGGGTCAGGCGCATGGAGCCGGTTGAAACCTTCCCAGCCGGTCATCTAGCTCCCTACGGCAGCATTTAGACATTGGCCGAGAGTTATTTAAGGGCTGTGAACACTATACCTCTGGCGGGGGTCGTTGAAACCAGTCTGAGCACCTTCAGCTCCCTCGGAGGTCAGGCGCTGCATTCGCGACAGGGCGCCGCCATTTTGAGCAGAGCCCGGGACGAGGGTAGTGTTGCCGACCAAAGGCCAATAAAGTCCCTGAAAAATGATCGCCGCCCGATTTCAGGGCATCGGAGAGTGCAGTGAGGGTCCGTTTATAGATGCCTTCGTTCTGGGCCGAATCGCGGCGCTGGGAGCAGAGGTAACACCGAGCTCGCTCTCCCTTTCCGCGGAGCACTCGGTTCAGGCGGCCATTCCTCCTGCCGTCCAAGCCACGCCCCCAGCCTGTAAGAAATTATTAATGGGATGGGTGACTACCCTTTTCGGGGTGAGCCCTCAAAGTGACAAAATTAACCTTATCTAACTCTGTGATAGCTGTGGCAGAGAGCATAAAGGATTAACTTAGAGCAACGTGAAATGTATTTTTGTAGTACCAAACCAGTAAACAAGCCAAAACGAAAAACAGCAAAAATACAATTAGACAAAATAGAGTAAAATGTAATAAACCAAATAAAATAACAATCCAACTAGAAGAACAAAAGATATGAACGTTTAAATCCTCGATTTGGGATGAAGGCAAGAAGCACAAAGTGCCAACGTTAGTCAATGATTTCAATAGACCAGTATCCAGGTGCAATTTGATGCAGACTGCGATGTTGCGCGGATCGGATACATCAACCAGATTTATCATGGTCAAAGATTTGACCTTATGACTTTAGTCCTTTAAGGTTCAATCCACCACTGCAGGACTACAGAGGAGGCCCTTATAGACACACAGGGTGTCTGGCAGAGGCCAAAAGTAGGGTCCAGTTTTTACTAGTCAGATGACCATTTGAAGGACAGGACTCTCTTAGTTTATTGTACTCGGTAGCTTGAACAGGAAGTTAGCCTTATGACCCTTGGAGTCACCTTCTTTGTTGTGGGTACAAAAGGGAGCAGGTCCAGTATTTCAGGGCTCCTCAAGAAAAAAATGACCCTTTCACTCTCCTTTCCTTTCTTTGAATGGCATTTAGTTTGTGGTTCCGCAGCTGTTTTTTCAGTGTTGATATATTTACACTGGTGAGGGCTATATCCCTTTCGGTGGGGTATTATCCGTTATTATAGGTTTAAACCTTAAACTGGTCAGCCTACCCATTTCGGATAGAGGAAGGGAAGAGGCGGAGACCGTGGCTCTAGTCCATCGGGAAATGCCCGGCGGTCAGTGCTCCTTGCCTCTTTCTTGTATCCCACTGCACCATAAGGCAGCAGTGGTGGTTCTTGTCTCACTTCCACTGCTCTGATACGGAGTAGTGGGCACTGCACCCCGGGACAACAGTTTAGTGAAGCACAACAAAAGAAACTTAATGAAACGGTTGATGATCTGCAAGTGTTGCCCTATCCATATGCAAGGTACAGGTTCAACTACCACAAACTAAGCACACGCAGAGGGTGCACACTACTGTTACCGATGTGACACATAGCTCCAAGATTATTTCCCCTCCTCCACACACCCCATCCCCCCCCAAAAAAATCTATCAGCAGTCCCAGTGCTGCCGGTCCGAGTCACTTCAGCCTATAAAGGGGACCTGTGCAACAACCCCCCCTCCCGTGTCCCCAGGGAGTGAGGTGCCCCAGTGACAGCACAGTCCCCAGTGAGAATAGATGCCACGCCCAGACAATAACTCTTCCGCTCTGGCGGCTGCTGTAAGTGAACATCTGTAACCGGGCAGAGGAGAGGCACAGCACTTTGCGAGCAAGAGGCACAGGCGAGATAGCAAGAAGCATGCCTCAACTTGCGTTTCCGCATGCCGCAGAGCAAGCGCCCTGTTCATTCAATGACTGGCAGGATACTACCCGCTCCTGCTGCCACTCTCAGTCTGTAAACAGCCCTCTTGTGCACCAACAGCAAACTCTGTCTGTGCACACAATCAGTTATAACGGAGCCCATGCCCGCTAGCGCGTCGTGCACACAATATGTGCACACATGTACATGTCACAAGCACACAGCACAGAGACCCCCCCTCACCCCCATCTTTTCCTGCATAGATGGTCAGTTTGTGCCCACCTACATCAAAGTTGTCCTGCACAGAATATATTAAAGACGCACCAACCACACCTGCCCCCAATCTATTATTATCGGTCATAGCCGGCTCCGCATGGCTAAATACTTATATGGTCCCAAAGGCGAGACATATTGGCTATGCCAATGCTTGTTTATACTTTGACTCTCAGGGAAAGCAGTGGCCTGCAGGCAAGGGTGACTCTGAACAATGGCACATGGCAGGATTGGGTGATACGATATTCAAAACCTAAATGTGAATCTGAACTAATAAGCCAATTTTTTTTATTTTTGTTCACCTGTGGAATTAAACTGGAACTTCAAAAAGAAAAAGATCTGCATGCAAACTAGAAGAAGCAATGCTCATGCCAGAACCAGAAAAGGTCCTTTGTTCGGGCTGCCTGTACATATCTTTATGTATGTAACATTACATTAATAGAATAAACCTAGAAAGAGAAACAGAGTGCTAAAAGCTTGTTTGAGAGCTCACAACATGCCATAATGAGTAGTCTAGAAAGGTGTAGGCTGCCAACAGGCATTCTGATTGTCTGCCAGAGCATATTTATAATAGTTATAACAAAAGAAAACTTTTAAGCAATAAAGACAGGGTCATGTGTTAAGACTATTCTGACTGGCTTTTGGCAGCTAATCAGAACTTCAAAAATAAAAACTGCTTGGGAGGGGGGCCGGGAAAGGTTGACCAAGGATGACATGTCTGTTGCACTGCATTAGGAAAAAACAAATGCAAATAAAAATGCTTAAAACAAAACAAAAAAAAAAACTGCTTGAGGAGAGCTCAGAAATTACCAGCTGCGGTTCACTACACTTTTCAGGCCTTCCTGGGCAACTAAGGATTATACAAAGATACAGAATTGTGCCATGTTTCTAAGCCACATACCACAGACTGGGGGAAAGAAATAGCACTTGTTTGTGGCTAAAAGCTCAGAGAAAGTTGACACTAGAAAGGAGCACAACAAGAGAGTTATAAAAGATGTAAATTCTGAATTTTTAATACACAGCTAAAGGTTCAAAAGCATAGTAAAACTGTCTTTTATTAGCCACAATAAGTTAAATTTCTTTTTTTTTGTCAAATCTGTTTTATTGGCATTTGGGGTTACATAGTGGATTAGAAGCATCATCAATGCGAGCTCAGTGACAGGCACATCGGTCATAGAAGCATAGGCACATCATCACATTATGCTATGTTTACAATGTTCAGGTCGTGCAACTAATCAGACATGGGATGTTCGCCCAAAGTGTACTGAACCATGATGCTCCTGCCCTGATGCAAACTCCGGGGCTGTAATGTGTTAAGCATTTGCTCCCAGCGTTCCACTATGGGCTACTTCCGGAGTACCATTGTTTCCTCCCTATGTATGGCGGTCCACTCTGCCCGGGCCCACGCCTGGACGGAGGAAGCCCACGCCCGTGCAAATTGCGGGTCCCGCGCCTTCCACCTCCTGGTAAGGAGGCGCTTCGCCACCACCAGCCCCAGGTCCAGGAAACGGGACGACACCTTATCTTTGGGGTGTCTCCTGAAGTGATGTAAAAGGTACTCGGGCCAGTCAAAGGGTATAGTACGGTCTGTGCATCTTCTTAGCAGCTCGCTAAATGTACGCCAGTAAGTGCCCACACAATAAGTTACATTTCAACAAAAGTATTGTGTATGAAATGGATTTCTGAGTTGGACAGAGAGACCATCTGAGCCAACACAAACTGGGTTAAAAAATGGAGTCTGCCCTGCTGAGAAAAGTCATACATTTGCAGTAGAGTGTTTTTGGTGGCGGTGAGTCTGCAAGTCAGCAGTTTCGGTTAAGCAGCATGCACTAAATTATTGTTTTGTAGTTACTCTTATACCGAGCTTCATTCTCCTTATAAGGCTCCAAAGCACATTTGCAGACAGGTACTATGTTCATGTGCAATAGACCTATGGTGGAAGAGCTAGTCTGTTACATGGCATTTGTAAAGAATGTTTGTGAGAACATGAATAGTCAAAGATTCTGCCTATAAGAAAGAATTGGACTCTGGCCAATGCAGAGATTGATAATGACAACTCCTTTAGAATTTGGAGGCTCTAGTTTCTTAAAGGAATGTACATTTTGGTATGCTTAAAGCATGATCATGAAGTGCAGGCGTGGTGATAGCCATAAGAGAGTTGTTTTCTCTGGCTGTCTATTTTCAGCCATCTACAACCAGTAAAAAGCTGTGAAAGAGGAAAGGCTATAATGTAGCAGTATGCCTGTAGTCATCTGTTTCCTCTACAATTTGTTGGCTTGTCAGAGTCATTAAAATTCCAGCAACATAACAATGGTATCCATCAAAATCTTTTTTTTACTTGCAACTAGTGTTAAAATGTGAGGGTTTGCTACACAAACTGAGGCATACAGTATTTCACAAACTATACTTCACAAACTATGCTTCCCAGTACCGCCTGCAATCCAGTCGGGCCTAGGTTTAAATAAACAAAATAAAACACAACATCAAACACAAAAATCCACCTATTTCCACATTTTCAGTGCTATAGCAAGAGAACCCTCTCAATTTAATCCTAGCCATCCCTTCAAGGTCTAACAAATGATCATTCATGCAAGTTGCATAGAAGCAATATCTCTACCAGCTACAGTATTCATAGCTTCTCATCTGAGATACTGGTCTGTGACTGAACCTGTTATAGGGACATGCATTAACACTAAAAGAGTCAGCGCACACGCAACAGAGGTAGGTAGTTTTAAAGTCAGTAATAAAATTAGGTACTTGAAAAGCTAAACACTGCAAACTTGTCTGCAGCTACCGCAGTTCCATGAAGCATAGTCCTGTCAGTGCCTTTTTTTCCTGTCTGAACTATTTCTGGAATGCCCTTCACAATGACCTAATATTAAGAAACCCAAAGGGCAACAGAGGGGTTAAGGAATTCCCATACAGGAATTAAGATGGTAAGAAACAAAGTACATTTTGTATTGGAAAAGGGTTTACCCTGCAATAGTTAGAGATTCACATAGAGTTCATAAAATGCCACCTACATAGCCGTTAGAAAGAAAAAGATTACGCTTTATCTAAATACAACCATTGGAGTTCTCTTTAATAATGCCCCTGTATGACATGGAGCAGAGGTCCACAACTTTCTACAGGTTTGTTTTTGCACCTTAGTTTATGTGTTAGTTTCTCAATGTCCAATTTAAGCATTGTGAGGAAATGGGATTATTATATTGTGTGGTTGTGCTACCTCATCATGTAATACACATACCAACACCTGTAGTTCCAGTAGGTTTCTTCTGGAAAACCCTCCTGTCAAAGCTTGCTAGCTGTGGTTCCAAGTAACAAGGCTTGCAAAGAGGGACATGTGTTAAGCATTTAAACAGCATCAAAACTGAAGAAGAAATCCACACGACACAAGAAATCTGACGCCGATTTAGAAAAAGAGACTGCATTTTTATACATTTTTAGACACAAGAATGGAAAAGATCCACTGGAGGGTACCAGAGATATAGATTTTACAAGCAATAAAATAAATAAATCTGTGCAATTTCACTCAACCGTGAACAAGCCTTGGCAAAGTTAAATTGGCCACTTTACAAACTTTTTGCAGTCGGTTGCAAGTACTTGGGGCGACCGACTCTGGCAGGGAGCCAGTCAGCGGGACCAGCAAGGTCCTGAAGAACAGTTACCTCCATAGGTGAAGCAGTCCTTCAGCACTTTCTCTGGGTTGCAATGGAATCCTAGGGAGTGATCCCGATGCAAGGGATTAAGGACTCTGAAGATGCGCTAATGCGACGCAGTCGACAGGGGTCTACCCGTAGGCATGCCTCAGTCCATGATGGTGATGAGGGGGTCTTGGTTGTAGGATCAACATCCTAAGAAGTGTTCTATGGTCTGGCCAAAATCCAGTCGTCACTGGACTACAAGCCGCCAACTGCTGTGGTCAGAGGCCAATCCTTCGTAGGTCGATAACTTTCCTTCTGAGGGTCACAGCAACTACAAGACAGCACTCTTGTGCTCAACGAACTCAGGTGAAACTCAGCGTCATGTCTTAGTACTCTGTGCTGCACATCGGCATGGTAGCGGCTACCTACTTGCCCCAGCAGGCTTCTTCTGCTGATTTGTTACTGTGCTGCAAACGGGAGGCCAATCAGTCCTTAGAGTTCCCTTGGATTGCCTGGGCTCTGGAGAGTGCTTCTCCTCGAGCAGGCGGCAGGCACATGCCCTCTCTTTGCTAGCCACCAGGTGCAGTCCTCAACGGTTCAACCCATATTTGCGGGTCCCTTGGTGTAGCAGGGCAATTCTTCAGTCCTTCAGAGACAGTCGAGATCCGAGATCTGGGTGCCATATTTACCTTCAGAAAATGCCCTCAGGGTAAGATGCAGTTGATAGCCAATGGACTACCTGATTCACTCCCTCCTGATGACCACTTCCTGGGAAATATGGCATCTGGCTATTCCAGGATGCACCATTCTGCCCACAACCAAGATGGCGAGAACCCTCTCTCGACACTCAAGAGCTCCCTAGCCTGCTACCAAGGGGCTACATGCCCCTGGAAAAAAACGGTTTAACAACTGCCTTCTCTTGTGTCCCCAGTGCCAGCCTGTCTGCCTAATCAATAGAGTAGCCCCTTTCCTAAGTATTACCCATTAGCCCTTCAAAGGCGGCATCTCCTTTGAAGCTCACCTTTTGGGATAACACCTGCGTGGCTTCCTGCAGGAGGTAGGTAGCACTGCTCTCCCATGCAGGTCTCTATTGTCTCCTTTCCTGGGAGTTGTTAGGACGCACTCCAAGAGTGCAGAAAGTCCTGTGTACATCAGTAAATGGGTACTGGAAAGCTTGGACAACTAAAGTGCCAACTGCTTATGTTGCACTTTGCCCGCCAGTAACATTAAATTCAATGTAACCATTAAATTGGATGTAATGCACTCATTCTTTTGATACCTACCGTAGTAGTTGAATTCAGAAGTTGGATGGGGTGCTACCCAGCAACTTTGTACTGTACAATGGGGCTACTAGCCTTTCCACAGTAAAAAATGACAATTAAGGGTTTTTACTGCTGGAATATTTAAAAATATGTTTCACTTTACAATACACAGCACCATGCCTTAGGGCTTGTTAGCCTTACAAACATTAAAAAAGGAGGTTTGTGCTTTGTCTTAACTTTAAATGGCAAAGTTGAGTTAGCAGTTTCAACCTGTTTAGGAAAGTGCCCTTTTTGTATGGTCACCCCCACATTTCTTTCGCCAATGATTAAGGTTTTTGGATCCCGAAATGCACTGGAGCCTGCTAACCAGGTCACAGTGTTGGTGTTCTCTACCTAAAATATGGTGCATATAAATTGGTAACTCCAATTGACAGGGACTTTAACCCCCTTATAAGTCCCTAGTAAATGATAGCAGTTGTACCCAGGGCATGGGAGTTAGAGGGTTCAACAGGACCTACAGCACTGATTGTGCCACTGAGTGACCCAAGTAAACAGATGACAGCATGCCTTCCATTGTAGACTGCAGGAGCAGTGCAAACTACTTGAACTCAACTTTGCCCTCACCATTAGTGGCAAGGTCATAGCACTATTTTTAATATATGCCAGTCACCCCTAAGGTAGGCCTCCAAAGCCCAGGGGTCAGGGTACATTATATTACAGGTATGGACATATAAGTGCAAGCTCCATTAGGGGCTACTATAACTGTTTAGGGGAGTTTAGGTAACATGTTTGATATCAAACAACTTAGCTCATCAAACCTGACTTTTCCCCATAGTCTGATTTAATGTGGCATGCACCCTGGCTTCCTTAGAGGTTGCCCACCTGGTTGCCACAGTCTTTCCTGTGCCCTGGCTGAAAGCCTCACATCAAAGCTCCCACCGACTCCGATAGGCAACCAGGCTTATCCCCAGGGGGGAAAAAGCCAACGCCCTGCCCCCAGGCACATTTGCAACTCGGGCAGGTGCAAAGATTAGATAGTCAGGAGGCATACACCCCCAGAAGGCTACCACACCCCTAAGGTGAGCTAACTGGTCTGTACACCCGAAGAAGGGCTCTGCCATCTTTAAAAGTGTCTGACCAGAGGCTTCTGTGTAGAGAAGTTGCCACACTATCCAGGAAGTGGTCACCTCAGCGTTGGAGTAGCCGCTGGGGATAGTAGCCCATTGGCTACTAGCTCTCAAACCCCTAATGCCCCAAAATCTAGGATCTAAGGGGTTCACCTGGCACCAGAACCTCAGATCTGATCGACCTGCAACCAAAGGACAAAGAAGAGACCAGAGTCTGGGATTTTAAGACCCACCCAAAAATGAAGCACCTAAGACTGCACCTGTGGCAACCACCCTGCAACTGCACGACTGCGACTCGTCCTGGACCAGAGAAAAGTTCCAAAGGAAAGAGCATCCCCTTCACCCTCAGTGTTTTCTACTGCACGTGACCTGCAAGTAATGGATTGCCACTAGTCAATTTCTCCATTGACCCCAAAGTTAAAGTTTCACAGTAGGGAATTACATGGATTTATTTTTCCTTAAAAAATACATAACTTTGGTTATATTCATCCAATTGTGTTCATTTTGGTGCCTAAATTTCAATAAAATCTGCTTTATTAGGTCTTGGCTAGACAGCACTTGCGCTGTCTCTTTGAGACATGTATATACTTTGTAGGCTTTAGTCCATCTATAGGCTTCCTATTTGCTGTCTCCATCGTAGCTCTCATATTCTTTCTCCTCATTTGTCCAGGGCATGCATGCATCATGCCTCTTCCTGTGTTTAGCCCTCCCTGAGAGCATGGACCAATCACTAGTATGCACTGCTCCCCATTTAGCAACTTTTCAGAACTACTTTTTTCTTTAATTTTGTTGCAAATGTGCGCGATACAATGAGGAGTTCCTGGGCACTGTAAGCACACCCTACTCCACCATCCATGTTGCTTAATATGCTCTCCCTCTCGCAGTATTCTGGTTATTGGCAGGCTGGCACTTGCAAGTCTCCCACCTTCACTGCCCATAATCACATAACTCACTTTCACGCACTACATGGCACAGCCCTGAAAAGGAGGGCAGCAAGGATCCAGGCCACCAGCTTGCAACATTTGCCTGTCACCCTGACACTTTACGGTAACAAATGCGCGCGCTCTGAGGAAGATTGGAGGGTGAGCTTGCTTGCTCTGTTTTTTCATATATTGTGTTATTGACTTTATTCAAAATCGTCAATTTTATGCAGATTGTTTCATACTGTCACAACTAGAGTAGCATAAGACTGCATCATACGGAGAAACCGTGTAATGTTTTCTTCAGTTTTTGTTGTGCCTTCGTCTGTGCGTACAAGAATGTGCGAAACCTGTTGACTCTTTGTGACCCTGCGGATTGTAAACAGTTTTTTGCACCTTTTTATTTTCCAATATTCCATTCTAGCACAGTTCTTAAAGAAAGCGATCGGAGCTGCCGACTTTAGACTGAGGAACAGAGTTCAAGTTTCGGCATCGGCTCAACATCCTGCAAACCTGGTTAAATCACTTCATTTCCCTATGTTTAAAAAAAGAAATGTGACCTTGTGTAATGTAACTGGTACTCATGTAAGATCCTCCAATACATTGATCTAGTTGGCACTATTATAAAACAGCAGATACTTGCATAAAAATAAAAATCTCTATCAGCTCCCAAAAGCAAGACCTACTGGCTTTGGCTATGTTGGTCTTTATAAATTGGTGTCCGATTTCTTTTAAGTGGTTTCAATTACTTATTGTCCATGTTGGTACACTGAAATGCTTAACATGTTTCACTAGCAAAGCATGGCCGCTTTGTGCCACACTATCAGGACTGAGCTAGGGATTTATTAGTAGGACTCCAAAAGGGACCTATTTGGGGAATCGTGAGATTATTACACAGTGAAGGCTAACCATCCACACTGCTTAATAACACACTTACCTACTAACTGCAGTGACAGACTGGGAGCCAGATTTCACCTTGTCCCACTCAGGATGGCCCACCAAGTGCTGCAGTCCCTGACGGACATTCTAACCTGCAGGCCCTGGGTACCCCTGGTATCATACTAGGGACTTACAAGTAAGTTAGGCTATGCTAATTGAGGACAAAACAATAGAACACACCAATTTCCAGGTCAGAGCACATACACCGAGTCCTGTTTAGCTGAGCACAGGGCATTTCAGAGCCATTACACCGGTGCACAGTAGTCAAAACTGACAGCAAACAAAGTCGAAGTCAGTCAAAGCAGGACCAAAAAATAGCAGGTTCATGAAAAGTGTACAGATCGGCACAAATGCAATATGAAGGTCTCTAATTGCACTTCGCTCGGCTAGTTATCCTCATAGCTGCCAGGAAGAGAAAGAGAAAAGCTAGTGTGCAGAAAGTCTCAAACTGGCTCTAGCAGACTGATAGGATAAAGATGGGCATGCCTGTCTTTTTCCCACTGATGGGATTTCTCACCGATGGGATACAGAAGGGCCTGGTCTCAAAGTGTCCTTCTTACCTTGATAGTTTCCGCTGAAGGTGTGATGTCAGCAAGGAGGTGAGCCAACAGTACATCAGAATGGTGCGTCGATCCTTGCAGAACTCCACTTGATGCACCACAAACCTTTAGCCACAGCTCCAGAACACAGTATGTCTTTGCTCTGACAGCACTAGGAAAAAGCAGTTGGGAATTAAAAAATGTAAGCCACTGGACATTCACAAAGGTAGGTGTGAAAAGACTACTTATAAGAAATGCCTGCTTTCTGGTTAAGTCCACTGACATCATAAAAGAAAACATATTGACAAAGCTGGTATAGGGAGTGGGCTTTGGAAAATATTGCATCTATGCAGACAATTCACTTGTTAACTTAACATTTCTTAAATGTGAACCAACAAAAGCATAGTGAGGAGTTCTGGTACAGAATCATATCCAACAACATTTCGTAACATGATCCTAAGGTCCACTACATGAGACTGTAGCAATTTTCTTTCAGCATATTATATACATATAATCCTGTAAAGATCCACATCTGACACGCAGCAGTACTACAAACAGTAAGACAGAATGGGTCTATGTCCAATTAATATCATGTTGATTAGTTTTCTTTAGCAACAAGCAAACATTAACTTAGCATCTCTTCACAAAAGAGGTAATTTAATTCACTGTAATGTACTTCACTGTTACGCAAATGCCTTCTTAGCTTGTGCCTGTTCTTGCTTCCCTTTTTGCTTTGTTTCCACGTTTTCACTTTTCAGATTCATCTAAAGCATTCTTAGGTTGGAGACCACATCCTCAACCTTATACATTTTGACATTCATTTGGAATGCATATTTCTTTCGGATCAGTCACCCTCCTGACCCCCTGGTTGTTGAATGTCAGGCAAAAATAGTAATGAAAAAGGATAAGTTACTTACCTGTAATCCTAGTTCTCTTCCAGGGGTATACTCAAAGTCATAAGCACTGAATAGTCCCGCCCACGTGCGGGGCCCCGGAGCAATAGCCAATAATATGCATATATCTACATATAAATACGCATAGAATACCTATATATATATATATATATATATATATATATATATATATATATATATATATAATACAAAAAGAACCCATCGCAACAGAGCTCCCGTTGCGACAGGACAATTTGTTGTTTATATATATATATATATATATATATATATATATATATAATGCATATACATATGCAGCCTAAAATACACCATACTAGGCTCAAAAACTGCCATCATTGCATGTAAAACTTTTACATTTGCTAAATAAAGACATATAAATTACATTATATGATAATGTAAAGAAGAAAACACTGCCCTGGGTTTCTTTGAAACACACAACCTTTATTTTCAAAGGTAAAAACAGGCAGGAACATAGAGGCAGCCTTAGCCTAAATAGGCTGCATAGTAACAGAAAAATTAGGCGCCGTGCCTTTAAGACCTCTATGAGCCTCCAGGCTCCCATCATGCACCACAGGTGACAGTTAGGTCAGTTCTTTTGGACGGCGTATAACAGTGTGAAAACCACATGGGTAACATGTAAAATAGACAGCCCTGGTATTCGCCCGGGGAGGCAGGTGGGTTGCTTATGACTTTGATGAGTATACCCCTGGAAGAGAACTAGGATTACAGGTAAGTAACTTTTCCTTCTCTTCCAGGGGATACTCATCAATAGTCATAAGCACTGAATAGAGTAGCAAGCCATCCCATACCCTGCGGCCGAATACCAGACTCTCTAAACAGTATACTAATATATATTACCCAAATAAATTCCTCAGGGATGCTTGACCAACTTGAGCATCCGCCTGAGTATCAGAATCAAGGCAGTAATGGCGAGCAAAGGTATGAACCGAACGCCACGTAGCTGCCTTACAAATTTCATGAACAGGAACATTTTTAAGCATTGCTATCGTAGCAGCCTTTCCTCTAGTGGAATGCCCGGGAGCTGTTTCCGTGCCAACTGATAAGATAACATAATGCATGACACAATCCATCTAGAAATGGACCTCTTAGAAGCAGGCAAGCCCGTATTCAGAGGACCGTAGTTCACAAACAAATGATCAGACTTTCGAACACTCTTGGTTTTATCAAGATAAAATTTCAAAACTCTTTTTAAGTCCAAAGAGTGAAGAGCTTTTTCAGCTGGAGTGTTCGGATTAGCAAAAAACTTAGGCAGTGTAACTGACTGGTTAATGTGAAAGTCCGAGACTACCTTAGGAAGGAATCTCGGATGAGTCCGAAGCACCACTCTATTCGCATGGAAAACGAGATAAGGTTCTGAAGCACAAAAGGCCTGAATCTCGCTCACCCTGCGCGCAGAAGTGATAGCTACTAGGAAGGCCACCTTCCACGACAGATGTTGAAGTGAGGCCTTATGAATAGGTTCGAATGGAGGACCCATCAATTTGGACAAAACCACATTAAGCTCCCAAAAAGGAGAGGGAGCCCTCACAGGAGGATACACTTTCTTGAGACCCTCCAGAAAATCCTTCACAACTGGCATTTGAAAGAAAGAAACCTGAGCAGGGGACTTTCGATATGCTGTTATTGCTGCCAGATGGACCTTTATAGAATAATACTGTAAGCCTGCTTTGGCCAAAGAAAGTAAGTATGGTAACAGTACCTGTTCTTGACCTCGAATAGGGTCATGACCTTCAGCAGCACACCACATGAAAAAACACTTCCACTTGAAAGCATACGACTTTCTTGTAGAAGCTCTCCTCGCCTCTCTTAAAATGTGCATACAGTCCTGCGAGAGGCCTAGATGTCCATACTGGACAAACTCAGGAACCATACTGCTAGCTTCAGGGTCGGCAGGTTGGGATTGAACACCCTGCCGTTCTCTCTGGTCACCAGATACGGACAGCAAGGAAGCCTCCTGTGCGGTACTTTGGACAGATATAGGAGATCCTGGTACCACCATTGGCGAGGCCAATTGGCGAGGCCAATCCGGAGCCACCAGGATCATGTCTGTCTTGGACTTGTACAGCTTCTTGATCACCAAGGGAATGAGTGGAATCGGTGGAAAAGCGTAGAGTAATGTCTCTGACCAGTCCATCCATAGAGCATTCCCCTTGGACCCTCGTTGTGGGTACCTGGACGTGAAGACGCAGCATTTTGCGTTTTCGGCGTCCGCAAAGAGATCGATTTCTGGTGTCTCCCAGGCCTGGAAGACATCTCTGATCACTTCTTCTTTTAAGACCCAGTCATGTGCTTCTGCGAAGTGTCTGCTTAGGTCGTCTGCTTGGATGTTGAGGACACCCGGCAGATGGACAGCCGATATTTTCATACCCCGAGCCAGAAGCCACTTCCAGATTGCTTGCGCTTCGAGCGACAGAGGTCTGGATCTCGTTCCGCCCTGCTTGTTCAGATAGTACATCGTTGTTGTGTTGTCCGTTTGAACAAGCAGGGAGGATGTCTTGATCGCGGGAAAGAAAGCCTTGAGAGCTAGGTGGACAGCTCTGAGTTCCAACATGTTTATATGATACAGTCTCTTTCTCTAACCACACTCCTTGAACTTGAAGCGATCCCAGATGGGCGCCCCATCCCTGAAGAGACGCATCTGTCACCAGCGATTGTCTGGGCATGTCCTCTTGGAAAGACACTCCCACTACCAGATGACTCCGCTGCATCCACCATCGAATGGAGATCCGTACTGACAAGGGTAGTGACAGCTTGTCCTCCCAACGATTTAAAAACTGGGACCACTCGTCCTCCAGAGACTGCTGCAGAGGTCTCATGTGCAGGCTGGCGTTCGGAACGAGGAAAATACAAGACGCCATGGACCCTAGAAGAGACGAGATCTGCCTGGCCATTGGTCGAGGAGTCTTCAGTAAAGTTTGATCATCTCTCCTCCGAAGGATACGCTTTTGCGTCCTTTGAATCCAGAAGTGCGCCCAGATAGTGTATCCTCTGCGTGGGATTGAGGATAGACTTTTTGAAGTTTACGTGAAGGCCTAGTCTCCGCAGCTGATGTATGCAGATGTTGCTGAAGCAGAATCGGAGACGCACTCTTTAGCAGCCAATCGTCTAGATAGGGACGAAAATGTCCTCTTCCTCAGGAAAGCCGCTACGCCTGCCATGCACTTTGAAAAGGTGCGAGGAGATGACTTTAGCCCGAAGGGCAAGACTGTGAATTGGAAATGACTGGTTTGGATGCAAAACCTTAGAAACTTGCGATGGGGATGTGGAAATAAGCATCTTGAAGATCTATGGAGCACATCCAGTCCGCTTGATGCAACAGTGGAATTATTTGATGTAACGCCAGCACCCTGAACGTTTCTCGCCGAATGAATTTATTGAAGCGCCTGAGATCTAGTATGGGCCTGAAATCCTTGTTTGGACCTTTCTTTGGAACTAGAAAATATCGGGAGTAAATGCCTTGTCGGCGCTGTGTCTTTGGGACCTCCTCAATGGCATTCTTTAGGATTAAGGCGGGCATCTCTTGCCTCAAAAGATGAATCCGATGGGTCACAGTCTTTTGATGAGGAATGGAAGGTGGAGGGGACTTGAATCTGATGACATATCCATTTTTTTTTACAATATTCAGCACCCATTTATCTACTGTGATGTTTTTCCACTCTTCCAGGCAAAAACGAACACTTCCCCCCACCGGAGTGGGTAACGGGCTCAGGGGAAGCAAAAACTCATTGCTTATGTTGCTGTTGCTTGTTTCCAGGTGCAGACTGCCTGGAAATGCCACCTCTTCCTCTACCAGGACGACGCTGGGAGAACTGAGATCTTCCCTGATTCTGCTGTGACGACCATTGAGGGGTTTGAGCCCTCTGTTGGTTCTGTCTCCTGTCGTACGGACGGTATTTTTTCTTAAAATCCTTCCTTTTCTAAAGACCCACAGCTCTCACCGTATCAAGCTCTGTCTTCATTTGCGACATCTCATCGTCAGCATGAGATCCGAATAGCGATGTTCCATTAAAAGGCAAATTAAGAATCCGGTGTTGCGCCTCAGGCTTAAGACCCGTGAGTCTCAACCACGCTGAGCGCCTGGCGCAGACACCATGCGCGTAACCATGTGTAGATAAATCCGAAGCATCAGCGGCTGCACTAATCACCTGGTTAGCCACTAGCCCACCGTCATGTAAGATCTCAAGAAAGTTGTGTTTGTCTTCTTTAGGAAGGTTCTCTGCGAAACAAGACATGGAGTCCCATAGTGTGCGGTCATAGCGACCCAGCAAAGCAAAAGCACTGGCGACTTTCATGTAGGAAGCAGAGGTGGCACACATTCTCTTCCCTACAGAGTCCATAGCCTTACTGTCCTTATCCGGAGGCACAGAAGATGACGCCGCTCCTGTTTGATTCTTGCGTGCCGCTGAGAATCGAGAATCCGGTTTTGGCTCAGCCCTCAGAAAGAACGGATCATTGTCCGGTGCTTTATATTTCTTAGCGATCCGAGAAGGTACTGCTCCCAAAGCTGCTGGGGTTAAAAACTTGTGCTGCGCAGGCTCCAACAGACCTGGTACCAGAGGAAGCAAGGGCCTTGACGTCAGCTTTTGATGCAACGTTTCGAAAATGACCGTTGTCTTGGTGGTAGAGACCGGCATTTCAATATTAAGCTTAGCTGCTCCACGACAGAGAACTTCATTAAAGGTAACATCATCAATAGGTGATATCCTACTCGGAGGAGTAGAGGACAGTGTCGGTGAATATCCTCTTTTTGAGTTTGTAGACCTTGTCGGTGATCTAGTATCGTGTCTCCTTGAAGAGTGTCGACGTGATGACCTGGAAGAGGGTGAAGTTCGCCTCCTCACTGATGGAGATTTTCTCGGAGGAGTACGCTCACGTCTTTTTGGAGAACGCACCAACTGTCTTTGGGGAGATCTGGATCTCGAAGAAGGTCTTGCAGACACAGGAGAACTGGAATAAGATCTAGGCAGATTAATCCTCCTTATCTTCCACTCTCTAATCTCCCCCAGCCATCGAGACGAGATATTAGTCGCTGGCTGAATAGGTGAAGGTGCTCCCGAGGGCTCTGGAGAGATCTGCACAATCTGCAGTCCAGGGGAGGAAGAGGAACTCCCAGAAGACACAGTAGGAACCTTAGACTGCTCTTTAGACACCGTTCTAGGCCTCTCAGCTGCAGGTGATGCCGACAGCGACCTCCTCGACGACGATCACCTCAACGGCGATCTCCTCAACGGCGATCTCCTCGGCGGCGATATTCTCGGCGGCGATCTTCTCGGCGGCGATCTTCTCGGCGGCGACTTCCTAGACGACGGTCTCTTAGGCGTCGACGTCATGCGCCTCGACAGCGATCTTCTCGGCGTCGTGTGCCTCGACGCCAAATGACTTGGGCTCTTCGACGTCGAAACCTCTACTGGCCGGTTCGACGTCGACCTCATGGCACCTCTCGACGGCGACCTTGACTTATGTTCGGAGCCTCTCGGCGGCGACTGTCGACGTCGATGAGACGTCGAGTCCCGCCCTCTTGCAGTCGTAGGAGAGCCAGACCTGGACCGCCTACGCTCATGCCTCTTCTCACCTTGCTTAGACGGCGAAATCTTCTTTGACGGCGAGAGATGTTTCGACGTCGACGGACGCCGCGACGGTGATTTCGATGCTTATTTTGAGCACACAGGTACCTTAGAAGAAGATCTGTCCCTCGAAGTAGTAGGAGACCGATGTTTTCTCTTCTCCCCTCTGTCCTTGCGCTCTTTGTGCTGAGAAGAAGGCTTCTTGGAATGAAATTCTTCTCTTCCACTCACAGTATCTCCTCTGTCATACAGGGACTGAAGCCTGCTCTTCTCTCTCTCAAAGTTCTGTTAGACACCTTGCTGCAGTGGTAACAGAGTTCTGGCTTGTGAGAAGATGGTAAACAAGCTACACAGACCGAATGAGGGTCTGTCTTGGACATTTTTTTACCACAGGCCAGACACTTAACAAATAAGGCCGGCATTATGACTGGAAAAATACCCAAAAAACAGTAAAAAATTAGTCAAACAATGACAAAAGACGTCGAGTAAAGATGAAAAAATTAGAGAAAAACCAGAAGAAAGTGATAAAATATCACAAACTGGCGAGCTCAATGCTCCAGGATCCTCACAGAAGGAGCCGGAAAAAAGAACTGACCTAACGGTCACCTGTGGTGCATGATGGGAGCCTGGAGGCTCATAGAGGTCTTAAAGGCACGGCGCCTAATTTTTCTGTTACTATGCAGCCTATCTAGGCTAAAGCTGCCTCTATGATCCTGCCTGTTTTTACCTTTGAAAATAAAGGTTGTGTTTCAAAGAAACCCAGGGCAGTGTTTTCTTCTTTACATTATCATATAATGTAATTTATATGTCTTTATTTAGCAAATGTAAAAGTTTTACATGCAATGATGGCAGTTTTTGAGCCTAGAATGGTGTATTTTAGGCTGCGTATGTATATGCATATGCATATCTCTATATATATATATATATCTCTATATATATATATATATATATATATATACACATACATATTATTGGCTATTGCTCTGGGGTCCCGCACGTGGGCGGGACTATTCAGTGCTTATGACTATTGATGAGTATTCCCTGGAAGAGAACAGCCCTTTTTCCGGAGAACAGTTGATGACTACAATACCACTGTGGCATCCTCTTTGTGTGGTGGTTGGGTGTGGGGGGGGACTCTGATAACGTCCTAATTCTTGTAAACTGATCAGTGTGTAAGCTGAAAACCTTTCCAAAACGTTTAAAATGATTTTGCAGTAGGTGGGTGCTCGCACAACAAAGAAAGAACTGAAACGATTGTGTCAATGATTTGGATACAGCGATACAAAAGGGGATGATGGACGGAGCGTTTGAACAAATCAAACACTGACCCCCAGTCAACTGATCTGGGTTTAATCCATCACCATTCTTTAGTTCACTCAGCCACCCCAGTTCAGCCATGGCTATATGCAAATCAGTCTGACCCTGTGCCTTATGGGAACAGTCCAGCCCGAACTGCTAAGCCATGTCTTCCCTGGACCGGAAACAAGCATCCTGGGACCGGTTTCGGATTCATAATCCTCATCAGCCAGGCTATCTTGAATCCAGTGGCCAAGTGAACAATGGACTCACGTCTGAGTATACCCTGCCACACTTAGGGCGAACAAAGCGATACAAAAGGGGATGATGGACGGAGCGTTTTTGATGCAGGGTCTAGTTTTTACCCCAGGCCAATTCTGCCCACCCTTGAAGCATGAGACCCCCACCAGCCAGCATAAAAAGGAATCTGTTAAATTGACCCATTTTGTCCCAGCTGCTCTTTTTCTATGAATAGGCCCCAAAGTGTCTCTCTCATACAAATCGTCTCAGTGAGGCCCAGTTCCCCCTGGGCCCCCACTCTCTCGATCTGCACGTCGTCTCTTACACACACGAAGATGCTGTAAGAATAGCAATACCACAAGAACAGGGATCTTCCTGAGCTAAGAGAGACATCACGCAATACCTGATGATCCACTTGCCGTCTGTCATCTATCATATTAGTGTATCTGTTGCTAGCCATAATGTAACTAAGACATGCGACCAATATCTTTCTAAATGTTTCTCCTTTTTTTATAAAAATTTCCCTGAAGTGACGCAAATCCTGGTCAATCGGTGTGCAATTTCATTATGATTCATGGTCAAACTTCCTGTGACCTTTTGAGAAACATAGCGTGGGTGAAACTTCTGTGTTCTTAAAAATGTTCCAGACAAGACCAAAATGTGTCATGTCCTGTACAGACACTTGGTAATGTCGTCATCCTCATGTCAATAGTTCATCAGCGAAAGAGTATAAAAATCTGTTCCTCAGACCATCCAACAGACGACCTCGTGGCAGTGACCCGTTGGGTCACTGGCGCTTGTGTTGTTTCCTTCAGCCTATCTATGCACCTTTGGCTGAAGCTCTAATTCTTTCTGACACTTTAAAATTGTATTTTTCTCTCTCCTCTGCTCTGCCTTTATTCTAAAAAACATTATTGCAATTGCAAAGCAATAACGTTGTTCCACTCACACTTGACAGGTACATTAAGAGCTTTGCAGTCAAGAGTAGGTTTCATCCCCTAAGTAATTTAAATTGTGCCGCCGTAATAATGCTGGCCCCTCACATTAAACTATTCAATCTGCAGGAATTATTCTCTTCATGAAGGCTGGTTTCAAGTTCTCTATATGTTCATAGAATGTATTCTGTGTCCTTCTTAAATTCTAGCTCTAACTGATTTAAATGTGATTTCAATGGATCATTCCAGCTTGCCTCGCAGCACTCTAGAAGCAAGTTCTATTTAGCATATACTCCTGGCAGAGTGAAGCCAGACTGTCTTAAAGAATATTCACTAGAAATGCGTTTTATTGAAATACATGTGTTTTGTGCAATAAAATGTCACCCAACTGTAATCTTTGTTACTTGTTCCTTATTCCTCAGTGAAGTATTGCGTCGATGACATGTGCCCACGGCTCAAAACCACAGGGCAGGGTGATTTATGGTTTGTGACTCGTGACCACACCCCAGAGGACTTCAATTCACCCTTCATCATTTTAACAAATCAAACATTGACCCCCCAGTCAACTGATCTGGGTTTAATCCATCACCATTCTTTAGTTCACTCAGCCACCCCAGTTCAGACATGGCTATATGCAAATCAGTCTGACCCTGTGCCTTATGGGAACAGTCCAGCCCGAACTGCCAAGCCATGTCTTCCCTGGACCGGAAACAAGCATCCTGGGACCGGTTTCGGATACATAATCCTCATCAGCCAGGCTATCTTGAATCCAGTGGCCAAGTGAACAAGGGACTCACGTCCGAGTATACCCTGCCACACTTAGGGCGAACAAAGCGATACAAAAGGGGATGATGGACGGAGCGTTTGAACAAATCAAACACTGACCCCCAGTCAACTGATCTGGGTTTAATCCATCACCATTCTTTAGTTCACTCAGCCACCCCAGTTCAGACATGGCTATATGCAAATCAGTCTGACCCTGTGCCTTATGGGAACAGTCCAGCCCGAACTGCCAAGCCATGTCTTCCCTGGACCGGAAACAAGCATCCTGGGACCGGTTTCGGATTCATAATCCTCATCAGCCAGGCTATCTTGAATCCAGTGGCCAAGTGAACAAGGGACTCACGTCTGAGTATACCCTGCCACACTTAGGGCGAACAAAGCGATACAAAAGGGGATGATGGACGGAGCGTTTGAACAAATCAAACACTGACCCCCAGTCAACTGATCTGGGTTTAATCCATCACCATTCTTTAGTTCACTCAGCCACCCCAGTTCAGACATGGCTATATGCAAATCAGTCTGACCCTGTGCCTTATGGGAACAGTCCAGCCCGAACTGCCAAGCCATGTCTTCCCTGGACCGGAAACAAGCATCCTGGGACCGGTTTCGGATTCATAATCCTCATCAGCCAGGCTATCTTCAATCCAGTGGCCAAGTGAACAAGGGACTCACGTCTGAGAATACCCTGCCACACTTAGGGCGAACAAAGCGATACAAAAGGGGATGATGGACGGAGCGTTTGAACAAATCAAACACTGACCCCCAGTCAACTGATCTGGGTTTAATCCATCACCATTCTTTAGTTCACTCAGCCACCCCAGTTCAGACATGGCTATATGCAAATCAGTCTGACCCTGTGCCTTATGGGAACAGTCCAGCCCGAACTGCCAAGCCATGTCTTCCCTGGACCGGAAACAAGCATCCTGGGACCGGTCCTTGGATGCTTGATTCCGGTCTGGGAAAGACATGGCTTGGTAGTTCGGACTGGACTGTTCCCATGAGGCACAGGGTCAGAGCTGATTTGCATATAGCCAGTGTCTAACCCAGGGTGGTGTGGAGTGCAAAAAAACGATGGATTTAGGCCCAGATCCTTGTACTGGGGTGAATGTATGACATTGTTCTACATTCTGTCCATCAACTGTGTTTTTTGCAATTTTCACCCCGAGTGGGCTGGGTATGCTCAGACGTGTGTCCCAGGCTCTCCACACCACTGGAGTCAAGCTATACAGGCTGATGAAGGCTGATAGCCAGAAACCGGTCCTTGGATGCTTGATTCCGGTCTGGGAAAGACATGGCTTGGTAGTTCGGACTGGACTGTTCCCATGAGGCACAGGGTCAGAGCTGATTTGCATATAGCCAGTGTCTAACCCAGGGTGGTGTGGAGTGCAAAAAAACGATGGATTTAGGCCCAGATCCTTGTACTGGGGTGAATGTATGACATTGTTCTACATTCTGTCCATCAACTGTGTTTTTTGCAATGATTTGGATACAGCACACCAGGAACTGGATTAAAACTCATGTGTATTGGTCTTGTTGGGTTGTCCGGCATAAGCAAGACACTCTACAGGATGAAACAGTAAGTGATTTGAGGAAGTTGGATTTTTCAGTGACTATATTATGTGTGTGTGCGTGTGTGTATGTGTGTATATTTGTGTGTATGTATGTATATATGTGTATATGTATGTGTGTATAAATTCTTAATACTTGCATTTAAAACACATATGCCTTTACTAATCAAGCCTTTACAACGGAATTAGTTGTACAGGCATGCAAGGTAAAGACATATGCATTGTTAATCCTACGTGGTAATGATCATGCTTGGCAACGGTACCTGCGTTGTGACCTCTGTATTGTAATGGTTATAAATGACAATGGCTGCATTGTAATGGTTGTTTTCCTATGAGATGGTTGTATTGCCAGCTCGTCTACCACAAACATTTCTTCTTTGCCGACCTGGTCGAATTAACTCTGGCAGCCAGTTAATGGAGCAGCATAGCATTGCCTCCTTTCTTAGAAGGTTTGCCACAGGCCTATAGCTCTGTCTCCTTCCAGTCCCTTTTGGCTTAAGAGATTCGGCCCCCATCACATGGGTTTTCTGGAGTAGCGCTATGTTCGGGATATGGGCAGCCAAGAAAGATAACACCTTTTTGCATTTGATTAGTCCCTGAGCATTGAGTGAGAGCACTGTCAAGCTGGAGACCGACATGTCTGGTCTAACAGGCTGCTGTGAGCAGCGGCAGCCCACTTTGGGGAGTCAGTAGTAGAAATCATGTCCTGCAATAGGTTGGGGTCAGAAGAGGGGGGGAAAAAGAAGACGTATCATTGATCCGTAGTGAAAAATGCAGTTGGGTGAACTTTAGTTGGTGAGTGGTATCTATGCCTGACCTGAAGGAGTAAGAGTAATCTAACGCGTTAACCGCGGCGGTGCGGGCGTTCTAAAGGGTGGGCGGGGCTGCGTCGGCCGTTGGTCGTGCGCAGCATTGGGGAGGGAGTGCTCCCGTCGGCCAACGGGACCCCGGAAGGGGCTAAGTATACAAACTCTAAGAATCGTTAGATTGAGCTCCTTGAGGTTTGGGTGTCAGACTTCTCCATGGTTCTGAGTGAGAAGGCTGGAACGGTGATGCAGCTTTAGATGTGGAACTACAGATAGTTCCAAGAGTGTGGTGAACCACAGTTGACGGGCCCAAGTGGGAGCCACTAAAATCAGTTTGAAAGTTGTTTGCCTGAGCTTCCGAACCAGAAATGGAAGGAGAGGGAGAGGCGGAAAAGCGTAGGCAAATATCTCTGACCAATTCATCCACAGGGCATTGCCTTTGGATAGAGGGCGTGGGAACCTGGAGGCGAAGCTTGGGCATTTTGAGTTGTTCACTGTGGCGAACAGATCTATTTGAGGGAATCCCCATTCTTGAAAGTATCGAAGGAGAACTTGGGGATCAAGTCCCCATTTATGCATTTGTTGCTGCCTCCTACTGAGGAGGTCGGCAATTTGATTGTTCACTCCCGGGAGGTGCTCTGCCAGAAGATGAATTCTGTGATGGATTGCCCAACGCCAAATGGTCTGAGAGAGGCATGACAGTGGCAGAGTGCGGTCCCTCCCCCTATTTTTCGTACATAGCTGTCATATTGTCATTGCGGGCTAGGCCAACTTTGTCTATGCGGTGAGACTGAAAAGCTTTCAGTGCTAGAAACACAGCTAGAAACTCTAGACAGTGGACATGAAGACTTTTGTACTGGTCGTCCCATAGACCCTGAATTGTCAACTTATGGAGATGGGCACCCCAACCTGTGAAAGATACGATCTGTGGAACAGGGTCGATGAAGGGCTGCCCGTTTGGGAAGTTTTGTGAGTTCCACCACTGCAGCGAGCGATGGGTGCAGCGGTCTACCAACACTAGATCTGTTAATTGACCTGGAGACTGATTCCACTGACTTGCTAAGCATTCTTGTAGAGGACATGTGTAACCTTGCATGAGGCACCGTTGCATCAAATTCCTCACTGCCAAGTATTGATTGTTCTGAAACTGTAGTAGCAGAGTTTGAATATTTTGAAGTCTGGCTGCATTGGGAGAGGCTGGAGCTGTGCAAGTGTTGCTCTGGGATAGGACTGCATTTGTGAAGGCTGCAGATGAGACTTCTGCGCATTGACCGTGAAACCTCTTTGGTGGAGTAGGTCTATTTTAGTTGGAGTGTGTTGTAAACACTTTTGGTGTGTGCTGGCTTTGATGAGCTAGTCATCTAGGTATAAGAAGAGACATGAATCTGTTGTCTTCTGAGATGTGCTGCCATTACTGATAGACATTTTGTGATCACTCTGGGAGCAGTATTTACTCTGAATTGGAGTACTTTGATTAGGATCAGATGGGGTATTTTTTGTCAACTATAGGTGTTGAAATGCGGGCACAAACAGGGTCCTTAAATATCTCATTTGCATGTCTCATCATGCCTTTTAACATAGGTAAACTCGGACTAGTCCTATGTGAAGACCCTAGTGTCACAAATAAAAAGTCTTCATTCAAAGACTCTATGTAATTTAACTCCATGATAAGTTGCTGCCTATGAAATCAGCTCTGGATAAGCTACATTATCATCTGGAGGTGATGGCTTTGCAGAGTGTAAATCTGGATCATTATCAATGGGTGGATCAATATTATAGTCATCCAATGGATCTGCTGGTAAATGACCATTGTCATCATCATCATCATCATCCCCCAAATCAGGTTGTGTATGGGGAGACCCCGAGGTGTTATGCATAGTGGATCTGAGCCTGACAGTTGTGGTAATGGTGAAGATGGTGGAGGGGATGGCAAAGTAGGGTGAGTAGACTTGTAGAATGCAGGCCATCAAGCAGCAACAAAGGCGACACTTGGCTGAGAAATTCCCATCAGCCCACCCTTACGGCGGAGCATCATCATGTGGGATTCATATGGTATATCCACAGATCGCCCAACTCATCAAGATTGATGGTGCGAAACTGGATGCCAAAGATGAACTCTAGCCCAAGTGTGTCTTAATGGTACTGATGAGGTGCAGTGCTATAGTGTAACAAGTGAGTGAAGTTAAAAATGGCTGCTAAGACAAAAATTATGTTTAATCAGTATAATCTTAGCGCCAGGATTAAAAAAACGCCTGATAGTCTGAAAGTATGACTAAACCATGGCGATGTGCAGAAAGGTCGACATGTTTCAGCCGGTTGAAAGACAATCTTGATGAGTTGGGCGATCTGTGGATATACCATATGAATCCCACATGATGATGCTCCGCCGTAAGGGTGGGCTGATGGGAATTTCTCAGCCAAGTGTCGCCTTGGTTGCTGCTTGATGGCCTGCATTCTACAGTCTTCAGGATAGGACAAACACATCTCTTTTCTTTTTCTTGACCGGACACCTCCTTTATTTGTTGTTGACATATATCCGGGGTACGGAAGTGCCATGGTCGATAAATATTACCCCTAGACCCCCAGTCTAACCCTTATTTTCCTGAGTAAACTTGTAGCCATGTCATTCTTGAGAGGAATCTTCTAACCAGTGTCCTCTGAAATGACTTTCCCTTTGGAAGGTGTTTTAGCTAAATTGTGTCCAGTATCTGGATTGATGTATAGCTCCTTCTGTTTAGGGTCTAATCTTTCTTTCATGCCGTCCAGATAGGTACCGGAGGCTTTGGAAGGACTACTTTCAATTTCGGAGCCGAAGGAATCGGTGCTAAACCGGACTTGTCCTTTTTGTTCTTCGAAGCAAAAGGTTTCGGATCCGAAGACTATCTGTCTTGACTCTATCCCGAGCCGGAAGGCTTGACCGTTTGTTTTGGTGCGGGGCATCAGAAACAGTCTTGGTGCCGACCAAGGCCCGAAGGCAGAGGTGGTGCCGAAACCTTATGTTTGGTGGAAGAGAGTTTATGGGGCAAAGGGACTTTAGTACTCACGGCACCCTGTCTCGGTGGAACGTCAAAGACCTCTTATTAGATTTCCAGCTCAGAATCCGATTCTGGGACAGAGAAAGCCCCCCTCTTCTTCCGCCGCTGTTGATTCTTCCTGTTCAGATTCTTCTCTGAAAGTATTTCTTGTTGTTGAGCCCGAATACCCCGAATAGCCCTTTTCAAACGGAAAGACCAACAAGCCTCACAATCTCCTTCCTTGTGCTCCGGTGAGAGGCACAATTTGTAGACTTTATGTAGGCCACTGCGAGAGTAGTTGGAGTGGCACAGAGGACAGAATTGAAATGGAGTCTGTTCCATCGGCAGAAAGCTGGACTGACGCGGCTAGGCTCGAAGGCAGCTCACAATTTGTTCGAGCAAAGATGGAGTTTCTCGATCGATTTGTTACGCTGAGAACAGGGAAACACTTACAATAACAATACCGTCAAGGATTGCGCACCGAGGGGAACCTGAAGAACGGTTTCAAACTGGAACGCAGCAATACATGTCAGAACATGATGGAAACAAACAATCTAACAATCAAGTAGATGCCCATGCGCACTATTACTAAAAGAAGGCGTCACCTTACCACCTGTCTGTGAAAGACTTCTTCGAAGAAAAACAACTTGCAAACATCCGGACCCAACACTAGATTGCAGGAGTATGCAAACCATGTGTATTTACAGCACACATGCCTCAGACATATATATATATATATATATATATATATATATATATATATATATACACATACATACACACACACACTCACACATTCATATATATTACCTACTGGCGGTCGCCAGTAGGTAGTTATAGTTAGGACCTAGTTTCCATAGGAAATCCTCAACATTCTATTTGGATTAACTTTGGCCCTGGTGGATGAATCTTTGCGAATTTCTCAAAGAAGATGGCTCGGTCCGCTGCGCTCCTTCCCTGAAAGTTTGGGGGGGATTGGTGAAGTGGGGGCTGAGATAAAAGGGGGGTCCCAAAACGTGTTTTCTCCATGTTATTTTCCATAGGACGTTTAGACACGGCTACAGGTCGAACGGCTGAATGGATTTATAAGAAATTTGGCAAAACTGTAGAGTCCGGCTTGCAGATTACGCTTTTTTTGGAATGGTGTAAATCCGTTCAGTAGTTGCTGAGAAAATGAAAGTTAAAGTCAATTATATATCTATAAGCGCGGACGGGTGCGCGCACTCAAGCGGCTGCGCGCGAGCGGAATTTTTATTTTGCTGCGTGACGTCTGTTAACGTTCGATTCGAAGGAAATCAGGAAGTGTTGACCTCCATTTTGTCACTGCGAGTAAATATATTGTTCATTTCAAAGCGTTGGAACATGGAAAGGGGAGAAGGTAGAGATTGTTTTGCTGCGTAGGTTCTCTCAGGGTGTGCAGTAAGGTCCTTAAAGGCGAAAATATATTTTTTTTTTTTTGAAAAAAGTTGCGGGGTGCGCACACTCGGGCGCGCACACCTATTTACAAGAGTGTGAAAATGGAGATAAATCAGAAGTTTGAGTGCTTTGATATAAGGTGGCTCTGAAAAGAGCCCTTGTGTTAATTGAGTTTTTTCTGCATTTATAAGTAAGTAGCGATGCAGAGCCGGATGTTGCAGAGGAAGATTCTGTTTCTGCCTTCCTTCTTACTTAGTTATGGTTTTTTCACTCCCACTCCAGGCTTTTAGTCTGTGGATGGAAATCCATGAACCTAGACTCACCTATGAAAATCATACTATTGATGCTTGACTGAGGCCAAGGAGATCAGAGTGCATGTGTGTGTAAAGTGATGTACCTCTGGGGAGATGATGTTACGTTTAAACGTAGCCCTGAGTGCTTAGTTCGGTTCTGTTCTCTGTCACTGTTGTTGATTTAGAGCCCCAAATACAAAGGCTTGTTGTTGCTTGTGAATCCCCAAGTGTATATTTGCTCATACTGATCCATAACGCCCCGGCGTATCCATGTCGTAGGCCGCAAGAGTGGGCTAAACTCAGCTGGCCGAGCAAGACTTGGGGAGGGGGCAGGAGCCAAGAGGAAACAAGGAGGGGTTTTCATCATTTGGGACCAAAAATATTTTTAAACCAATGAAAAGTTTTATTAACAAGTCACATGACCTGTTATGCTTACGTTACGCGCTACGCACCGCGCCCCGGATTGCTTCCGGGAAGCTGCGCTTCGCGCCTCGCGCACCGGAGCACTTCCGGGTGCGCTAACGCGGCGTGTCATATGACGCATTATGCAACAACGCGATACGTCGTTGGGGCTCCACCGGAACTGATCGAATTGGTAGTCTACAGTGTTTCTGGAAGTTTCAGACTGAAGCTGGCGTCAGCATGAGAGCACCCCGTGGCTACGTCGTGGCCATTCTGCGAGCAATCATGGCAGAAGCTCCCCACCGGAACTCTTTGGGAGTCGGGGGCCCCGGTGACTCTTGTAGAATCTTCAAGGCTGATGGGACGCTTTTGGGAATGGGGCCCATGCCGTAGCAGTCAAGCGTCCGAGTTCCAGGGTTGTCCAGAGCCATCCTTGCAGGCCAGGCCCAAGTCTGTGGAGCCGACCGCCATTTCCTGAGCTCCGTGGCAGCCGCCTGTCGCTGTACCGCAAGAGTGGGTGCAATTCAGCCGGATGGCGGGTGAGACGCTGTAATAGCAAGAGCAGGCGTAATTCAGCTGGCCGAGCGAGGCAATGTGCCGCAGGAGCGGGCGCAACTCATCTTGTCGAGTGAAGCGCTGGGGTGCAGCTGAGAAACCTCCACCTGGGGAGGTGGGGGAGGCTCGTTTGCGCCGCCTCTCCCTTCCAGTGCACCCCACGCCGTCTCCTGGCGCAGGTATATGTGATGGTTGGACCAGGGCACCGCAGGACGTGTCTTTAGGTCAAACCCTCAACTATGGCACCCAACAACCAGGACTTATGCCATTTGTGGAAGGCAGTGACATCGAAGCATCTCAGGGACCAAGCATATCCAGAGTCCTTCCTACAGCCTCTGCGTTCCTTCTTACCTAGTTATGGTTTTTTCACTCCCACTCCAGGCTTTTAGTCTGTGGATGGCAAACTATGAACCTACACTCACCTATGAAAATCTTACTATTGATGCTTGACTGAGGACAAGGAGATCAGTGAAGCGCTGGGGTGTAGCTGAGAAACCTCCACCTGGGGAGGTGGGGGAGGCCTCTCCCTTCCAGTGCACCCCACGCCGTCTCCTGGCGCAGGTATATGTGATGGTTGGACCAGGGCACCGCAGGACGTGTCTTTAGGGGTGTAGCTGAGAAACCTTCACCTGGGGAGGTGGGGGAGGCTCGTTCGCACCGCCTCTCCCTTCCAGTGCACCCCACGCCGTCTCCTGGCGGAGGTATATGTGATGGTTGGACCAGGGCACCGCAGGACGTGTCTTTAGGTCAAACCCTCAAGTATGGCACCGAACATCCAGGACTTATGCCATTTGTGGAAGGCAGTGACATCGAAGAATCTCAGGGACCAAGCATATCCAGAGTCCTCCCCGGGGTATTTGCACAACGATCCTCCACCCCTAGGCCGCCAGCTATGCTACCTTGACAGGAACAGTGTCATGCATTTGGATCGATGTTGCAGCAGGCTGCCATGTAAATAGTTATTTAATGAAACTTTTTACCCTGTTACTTTGTTGGTGTGTTGTATATATTTATAATATTTGCATAGGGTTTGTCGTTATTTTGGGCGGGGTGGGCGGCGGAGCCGAGCTATCTTGCAGCCATCATGGCGTCGAGCTCTGTTTCTCTCACTAGTTTCATATTTCTCATGAGGGGTTGTTACTAATGTTTCTATTTTAGCGAGGTCAAAAAGAGATCCTATCAGTGGCCTACTGATTTTGCTCGATTCCTTTTGTTTTTTCTAACGATTTTTAAGTTAAAGTTTGCTAGCACGATACAGCGGCTAGTCCGCATTTTATATATATGTCTTTTTTATTAGGGGTGTCCTCCGGTGGAGTCGGACGATCTACCTCTAATAAACGGTAAGTGTTCATCTGAAGGAATGTGTCTTGAAAGTGGCTGACTGTAATGCATGATATTTCACTCAGTGACTTTCAGGCCCTTGCTGTTTCAAAACTGTGCATGTGCTTGAAGCAGGCGTAGGTATTGACGCAGCATTGTGAATATAGTGCATTGGTGAGCCTTGCTGGAGCTGCATCACAGTTGCGATGCAACTCTAGCAATGTATTACTTTTTCAGCACAGATGTGTTACGCATGTATGGTGTTTTTGTACCATGGTGCGCCACATTTCAAATGTGGCACACCATGGGTAACGGAGCACTAGCATACTGTGGTGCACATTAACTGGTGCATATCTGGGTATGAAGTAGTTAACATAAATCTGCCCCATAGGTTACAAATCCGCGTTTAGTAGACTGTTTGGCCTTTGTAGTTTTATGTTTTTTCTGGTATTCTATGTAGGTATGTAATATTGCAATATTTTTGTCACGAAAAAGAAGCCATGAGTATTGGGTTTGTGAAAGATTGCAAGATTTTTAAAATTAAAAAGCAACAACCATGGCATTGTTTAATATAGTATTGTAAATACTTATCTTTAACAATGATGAGAGAGTAAAAAAAGGTTAACCTGATGTTTTAAAGTTATTCACAGGCTTCTTTAGAGGAAGTATTCTATATGATTGTAGCGTGGGTGTTTCACTTTTTTATAGGTAATAGAATGCATTCTGCAAGCATGTAGTACGCCTCCTGCTACAGCATAAATATTCTTCAGTGCTTATTTTCATTTCGTAAGTGGTATTGAGACCGACACAGAACTTCAATGGATCGGAGGGCCTGTTCCTGTGCATCTGGAGGACTGCCAAGCCGTTGCAGCAGTGGGAGTGAGGCCTCTTACAGGGGCGTAGCGCAGCTCCTTTTGATGTTCACAATTGCAGATAACAGGGTAGAGATGTCCGTGGAATTTATGGATGGTTAGTCACACTCAGTATTTCACATTATCGCGTGAAAAGAAAGTCTTTCGAAAGATGTTGAACGTTGTTCTCTTTTGAGAGTAGAAAAGATAGTGAGAGAAGTGGGTGGAGTGCTCCGTGTAAATTGCAGAATAGAAACTACTAAGAACCAATTGGAAGTGTTGTTTTAAAGTCACATGACTTCACATGCGCGTCTCAGGACGTGTACGCGGTGATAGTATCTGGTCACGTACGCCATTTGGAAGTAGCGGTCTAATTCAGCGAAGTTTCAAAACGTGAAAAGGAGTAAATCGAAACACATCCGGATTTAATATATCTTCTGAGCTCGATTCAAGCATACAATTGTTAAAGTATAAAACCTTTTATATATTTTTTAAAAAATACCAAGGTGTGTACATTCGGTCACGCACGAAAGTTTAAAAAGACATTCGGCTCCATTTAATGAAAAATTTCATAATAATAAAAAAGAAGCCTAGGTTTAGTTTCTGTGACGTAGTATAAGTTCTTTGATGGGTCTATGAAGAAATTTAATAAGTTGCAATTGCAAAGTTTTCACGAAATATATAGGCGGGTGCGCGCACACGGTCGCGCACGAACGAAAGCCAAAAAAGCGGAGATAAACCCCCTTTATAATATGCTCCTGGAGCTCTTTTTGGTAGAATGAGTTAGTTCTGAAAAGAACTTTTTTTTTTTTTTTTTTTTTAAACAAGTGTTATGTTGTTTTTGATTTTTTTAACTTGCAACAACATTTTCATGTGTGACACAGGATCAAAATGAAATGAAGAAATGTATCTTTTCTCGGGGCATTTATGACTCTCAATTTTTAGTTTAGTAAGAATGAGGCTCTGCTCTCCGTACAGAAGAATTTCTCCACACTCGTTGCATTTCATGTGCACCTTTGCAAGATATGGTCTCAAGTCCATCACAGCACTCGATGGAGATACAGGTCGTCCACCAGAAGATGTGCTGGCCACCTCTGATGGTAATAGCATGGCCAGGGCTCTTGTCGATGCCTGTGCAAATTCCACAGGGTGCACTTGTTTGACATGCCGCACCATGGTATGTATGGAAAAGGAATATTTTTTTCTTGGATTTCCTCTTGAGAGAACCGAATTGCATATTGTGCAGGTAACTTTTGGCGCATTTACTTTCTTTTGTTCTTCAGGATAAGTGAAAAATTGCCAAATAAAAGATTCCTTTTTTCTTTTTAAAGGTAGTCGCTCATTTCTTTCAGATTCGGAAGATGAATGTGGGGCGGCAGCCATTTCAGCAAAGTCTTCCGAAGGGTGTTGAACGTTGTTCTCTTTTGAGAGTAGAAAAGATAGTGAGAGAAGTGGGTGGAGTGCTCCGTGTAAATTGCAGAATAGAAACTACTAAGAACCAATTGGAAGTGTTGTTTTCAAGTCACATGACTTCACATGCGCGTCTCAGGACGTGTACGCGGTGATAGTATCTGGTCACGTACGCCATTTGGAAGTAGCGGTCTAATTCAGCGAAGTTTCAAAACGTGAAAAGGAGTAAATCGAAACACATCCGGATTTAATATATCTTCTGAGCTCGATTCAAGCATACAATTGTTAAAGTATAAAACCTTTTATATTTTTTTTTTAAAATACCAAGTTGTGTATACATTCGGTCACGCACGAAAGTTTAAAAAGACATTCAGCTCCATTTAATGAAAAATTTCATAATAATAAAAAAGAAGCCTAGGTTTAGTTTCTGTGACGTAGTATAAGTTCTTTGATGGGTCTATGAAGAAATTTAATAAGTTGCAATTGCAAAGTTTTCACGAAATATATAGGCGGGTGCACGCACACGGTCGCGCACGAACGAAAGCCAAAAAAGCGGAGATAAACCCCCTTTATAATATGCTCCTGGAGCTCTTTTTGGTAGAATGAGTTAGTTCTGAAAAGAACTTTTTTTTTTTTTTTTTTTTTAAAACAAGTGTTATGTTGTTTTTGATTTTTTTAACTTGCAACAACATTTTCATGTGTGACACAGGATCAAAATGAAATGAAGAAATGTATCTTTTCTCGGGGCATTTATGACTCAATTTTTAGTTTAGTAAGAATGAGGCTCTGCTCTCCGTACAGAAGAATTTCTCCACACTCGTTGCATTTCATGTGCACCTTTGCAAGATATGGTCTCAAGTCCATCACAGCACTCGATGGAGATACAGGTCGTCCACCAGAAGATGTGCTGGCCACCTCTGATGGTAATAGCATGGCCAGGGCTCTTGTCGATGCCTGTGCAAATTCCACAGGGTGCACTTGTTTGACATGCCGCACCATGGTATGTATGGAAAAGGAATATTTTTTTCTTGGATTTCCTCTTGAGAGAACCAAATTGCATATTGTGCAGGTAACTTTTGGCGCATTTACTTTCTTTTGTTCTTCAGGATAAGTGAAAAATTGCCAAATAAAAGATTCCTTTTTTCTTTTTAAAGGTAGTCGCTCATTTCTTTCAGATTCGGAAGATGAATGTGGGGCGGCAGCCATTTCAGCAAAGTCTTCCGAAGGGTGTTGAACGTTGTTCTCTTTTGAGAGTAGAAAAGATAGTGAGAGAAGTGGGTGGAGTGCTCCGTGTAAATTGCAGAATAGAAACTACTAAGAACCAATTGGAAGTGTTGTTTTCAAGTCACATGACTTCACATGCGCGTCTCAGGACGTGTACGCGGTGATAGTATCTGGTCACGTACGCCATTTGGAAATAGCGGTCTAATTCAGCGAAGTTTCAAAAGATGAAAAGGAGTAAATCCAAACATATCCGGATTTAATATATCTTCTGAGCTCGATTCAAGCATACAATTGTTAAAGTATAAAACCTTTTATATTTTTTTTTAAAATACCAAGGTGTGTACATTCGGTCACACACGAAAGTTTAAAAAGACATTCGGCTCCATTTAATGAAAATGTTCATAATATTAAAAAAGAAGCCTAGGTTTAGTCTCTTTGACGTATTATAAGTTCTTTGATGGGTCTATGAAGAAATTCAATAAGTTCAGATTGCAAAGTTTTCACGAAATATATAGGCGGGTGCGCGCAGTCGGTCGCGCACGAAAGCCTGGAAATGTGCTATCCATTTTATTGAGAACTGTTGCCGAGAGTGCGCACACCGGGTCGTGCACGAAAGTTTAGAAAGATTATTTTTATTTACAGACAAATTTTAATGCGTTCAAAAAAAGGCAAGGTACAGACTTTCTAATTCTGTATCGCTTTACAAGGAGTCTCTATGCAACTTGAACAGTGAAGAAAACGGCTTGTTTCCGAAAAAAATATTGCCAGAACTTTATTGACAAAAGTATAGGTTGCATACACGAGATATTTCTGAATTAGCATTTTAAAAACCAATGAAATTCACTGAAAAAACCATAGGTTTTACACACGTTATAGTTAGGAAGTAGCATTTACAAAACCTATGAAATTCACTGAAAAAACCATAGGTTTGACACCAGTTATAGTTAGCTGGAAATTTTACTGATATAAAACCAATGAAATTCCACGTTATAGTTAGTTGGACTCACTATAACTTGCGCGTGCAATGCACTGCTGATGACGTCACATATTACATCACTCATGACATGGTCAGTGACATCACTCATGACATCACTGATGACATCATCATTGTGACAGAGTGAGAGACCTCCTTTCACTGTAATGTAACCCTTGAAACACATATTCAAAAATAGAAGTTAAAATTTTCAAAAAAATAAAGATACCCATACCAGTTAAAACAACCAATTCAGTAATACCACCATCAATATACACATCCACTCATTCACCAACAGTTCTATACAGTTACTCATACATATACTTACTCATCATATGTAGTGATATATCTATACATCCTGTTACACACCGACAGTCATTCAAAAGTTATAGACACACATACTCACACATGCAAATAAACTATTGAACATCCATTTATTTGCATATACAGCTATACACATACTACCACTTTTCTTCTGCGGAAACTTACACATACTTACTCTCTTAAATAATCACTTATAGAAACACATACTAACTTAAACAGGAACTCTTACAATCCCTCACTCTCACATATACTCACTTATATACATCAATATTCACATATACTAGATTAAATTAAATTAAAACATATGTAGTTATTGACAAAGACACTAGTGAGACAGTCATTCACTCACTTACACACACATATACACACTCATCCACCCATACAGTCCTGCACATATGCTGTCTTCAAAACAGATACAAAGAGAGAGTTAGTCATTCATACA
This sequence comes from Lissotriton helveticus, assembly GCF_964261635.1. NCBI lineage: Eukaryota > Metazoa > Chordata > Amphibia > Caudata > Salamandridae > Lissotriton > Lissotriton helveticus. Next base: position 172,379,713 of record NC_136073.1, read on the forward strand.
TTTATGTGTTAAGTAATACCCCCACCAAACCATAGACACTCATACTGATACTAAAAAAACATCTAATAACCCATATACATACACATGTAGCTACTCAACCAACCCATGCAGCCACTTATACTCAAAGTGAAACACTAATACATATATTTAAATATTTACTCACTAATATTTATTTATCAAAAAGACACACATTCACTGGATGGTGTCATCAGTGATGTCATGACTGATGTCACTGACCATGTCATGAGTGATGTAATATGTGACGTCATCAGCAGTGCATTGCACGTGCAAGTTATAGTGAGTCCAACTAACTATAACGTGGAATTTCATTGGTTTTATATCAGTAAAATTTCCAGCTAACTATAACTGGTGTCAAACCTATGGTTTTTTCAGTGAATTTCATAGGTTTTGTAAATGCTACTTCCTAACTATAACGTGTGTAAAACCTATGGTTTTTTTAGTGAATTTCATAGGTTTTGTAAATGCTACTTCCTAACTATAACGTGTGTAAAACCTATGTTGTTTTCAGTGTATATATATATATATATATATATATATATATATATATATATATATATTCACATATATTCACTGAAAAAACCATAGGTTTGACATCAGTTATAGTTAGCTGGAAATTTTACTCGCATAAAACCAATGAAATTCCCACGTTATAGTTAGTTGGACTCACTATAACTTGCACGTGCAATGCACTGCTGATGACGTCACATATTACATCACTCATGACATGGTCAGTGACATCAGTCATGACATCACTGATGACACTATCCAGTGAATGTGTGTCTTTTTAAAAAATACATATGTGTTATATATGTACATGTAAAAGTTGATGGAAGAATAAATGTTTAAATAAGTGATTACTTGGATGGTTTTTAAAAAAAAAAATTGATTGGTTAACTGGTTTATCAAGTGTATCTTAGTGAATACATATATTAGAGAGTAATGTTTAAATATTTAAATATATATATTAGTGTTTTATAAGTGGTTGCATGGGTTGTTGAGTAGCTACATGTGTATGTATATGGGTTATTAGATGTTCTATCAGTATGAGTGTTTGTATGGTTTGGTGGGGGTATTACTTAACACAGATGCATGAATGACTGACTCTCTCTTTGTATGTGTTTTGAAGACAGCATATGTGCAGGACTGTATGGGTGGAAGAGTGTGTATATGTGTGTGTTAGTGAGTGAATGACTGTCTCACTAGTGTCTTTATCAGTAACTACATATGTTTTAATCTAATATATGTGAATATTGATGTATATAAGTGAGTATATGTGAGAGAAAGAGATTGTAAGAGTTCCTGTTTAGATAAGTATGTGTTTCTATAAGTGATTGTTTAAGAGAGTAAGTATGTGTACGTTTCCATAGAAGTAAGGTGGTTGTGTGTGTATAGCTGTATATGCAAATAAATGGATGTTCAATAGTTTATTTGCATGTGTGAATATGTGTGAGAGTATCTTTTGGATGACTGTCGGTGTGTAACAGGATGTATAGGTGTATCACTACATATCATGAGTGAGTATATGTACGAGTGACTATATAGAACTGTTGATCAATGAGTGGATGTGTATATAGATGGTGGAATTATTGAATTGGTTGTTGTAACTGGTATGGGTATTGTTGTATATTTATCTTTCCTCTATTTCCATGCTCTACCATAGTTCTTACCTGTGTCATTCATTCCAGAATGTAGATGGCTCTGCCTCCTCCTAGTGTTCTAGTTGGTGACAGTTTGTGCCTGGCCAGCTTGCGTTGAGGTTGCTCCATGCTTTTCTCCTACAATAAACCTCCTGTGGTACACCTGTGGTCTCCAGCTATTTACTACAATTTTTGGCGACGTTTATTGGCTGGCCAGTACTGGTGAAGACCTCATCTTGATGTGGATCCCTCTAGTAGGAAAATCCAAGAGAGGCTATGGGCTGCTAAGAACCCGACCTTGAAAGACGCTATAGATCTAGCCAAAGTCATTGAGGAATCTAGTAAATGCATGAAGGTCTTGGATTCACACAAACCTTCTTCTCATCAGGAAGTCTCTGTGGTTTCTGACAAAGGTGGTGTTGTGGAGTGTGAGCACTGCTCCGGAGACAATGTTGCTGTAGTGAAGAACAGGCCCAGACCTACTGCGAAGAAAACCTCAGTGAACAAGGTCTGCAACAGATGTGGCAGCAGTAGTCACTCTTCCGACGCAAGGTTTTGCTTTGCCTCTAACAAAGAGTGTTTGAAGTGTGGGAAAGTCGGGCACTTCTCCAAAATGTGCAAGGGCAAAGCCAAGCAGAAAGTGAATATTGTCGATGACTATGTGGATGATTCTGGAGTTGAACCCGATAGACTCCTGGTCATTGATGATGTGGATGTCATCTGTGATGATCCTAGACAAACCAGACCCAAAGCCATTTTTAAGATTGACTCCCACGAAGTGTTGTTGATGGTTGACACAGGTTCTCGTCATACTATTATACCTAAGTCTACCTTTGATGCCTTTTGGGAAGGGGTCAAGTTACATCCCAGTGATATTTCCCCTAAGGGTTTCAATGGGCAGAAAATTGAAATCCTTGGCTTCTTTGAGTCCGAGATTACCTTTGAGAAAAGGTCTATCTTTGGGAAAGTTTATGTTTCTATTGATGGTCCTCCCATCTTAGGGTGGGTACACCAATATGATCTTTATATTGTGATCAATCCCAGAGCAAAGAACCAAATAATGGTGGTGGATGATGACTCTGTTGAGTTTATACTCTCTGAATTTGGGTCTGTTTTCAGGGAGGAGTTGGGTGAACTTCGGGGGTATGCCCATCTTATAAAACTAAAGAAAGATAGTTTGCCTGTGCAACATCGTGTAAGGAGAATTCCTATCTCCATCCGCGATGAAGTGAAACTCCTAATTGAGGAGATGCTTCAATCCGGGGTTATTGAACCCACAGAAGCATCAGCATGGATTTCGCCCGTCGTTATTTCCAAAAAATCAGACGGAAAATTGAGATTTTGTGTGGACCTCAGGTCCTTAAACAAGAGTGTCGTTGCAGACACCTTTCCTTTACCAAACATTACAGAGATGGTTTCCACTCTTCAGGGGGCGAGGTACTTCTCCAAACTCGACCTGAAGAGTGCCTATCATCAGGTCAAGCTCCATGAATCCTCGAAGCATCTGACCGCCTTCATCACCCCGGAGGGGATCTTCCAATTTACTCGCCTTCCCTTCGGGTTGATTTCGGCGGCGAGTGTCTTCCAAAGGTTAGTCAGCGAAATTTTCAAGGGGCTCAAAAATGTTGTATTTTTTCAAGATGATATCTTGGTCTTTGGCAAATCTGTGGCAGACCATAACCACGTTCTCAGAAATGTCCTACACAGGATTTGGGACACTGGTCTTACGTTACGTAGGGAGAAGTGTTCTTTTCTTGTAGAAAACATTGAGTACCTGGGACATGAAATCTCTGTCAATGGAGTCAGACCAAAGAAGAATCTTCTTGATGCAATACGCCTAGCTCCTTGCCCGTCTGACAAGGACCAGTTGCGGTCATTCATGGGCTTAATCGAATACTACTCCAAGTTCGTAGAGAAATTCTCAGAGAAGACATTGCCTTTGAGAGCTCTGTTGAAGAAAGGTTGTAAATTTTCCTGGGGTCCTGAATTGGAAGCGTGTTTTAAGGGCATCAAGGAAGCCATCTGCAATGCCAAGGTGCTGGCACCATTTGATACTGCGAAATCCTCTACTCTCCTGGTTGATGCCAGTGCCCATGGTCTTGGTGCGGTCCTACTTCAATCACACAAAGACGGCGACAGGCCGGTTGCTTTTGCCTCGCGTACTCTTTCCAAGAGTGAACAGAACTATTCTGTTATCGAGAAAGAGGCTTTGGCTGCTGCGTGGGGTGCTCATCACTTTCGACCTTACCTATGGGGCATTCGATTCAACCTTAAGACTGACCACAAACCCCTTATACGCATTCTTTCTCCCGGGGGTGGAGCATTTGGTTCCCCAAGATTGGCAAGGTTGGCCTCCAAACTCCAAGAATACCACTTTGATATTTCCCACATCTCTGGGTGGAGAAATTTCCAGGCTGACTGCCTGTCTAGGTTGGCCGTTCCACCAGGTACTGATGTTGGTTTCAGTCTAGACGGTCTTGATGAGAATGTTGCCTGGATTGATGATGTTCTTCTGCTAACTGAGGGTTCCTTTTCTCGCTCTGAGTGGGTTGAAGCTATGTCCAGGGACAATGTTTTACAGGAAGTCATCCAGTTGATAAGGTTGGGTTCTCGCAGGGAGAGCTGTCTCCATGTTTCTGTTCGCCCCTTCCTTAAGGTCATTGATGATCTGTCTGTTTACAATGATAATGTTGTCATGCGTGGCGACAAATTTGTGCCTCCTGTTGACTTGAGACCCAAACTCATTTCTTTAGCCCACGAGGGTCATCTTGGCCAAACCCTGACGCAACAACGTCTCAAGTTGAATTTTTGGTGGCCCGGTATGGACTCCATGGTTTCTTCTTGGGTTGAGGACTGCCATACTTGCAAAGAGGGGGAGAAGAGACTTAAAGTTTTTGCGGGGTCTGAGATGGGTGTGCTGCAGTTCCCTGAAATTCCGTGGCACACCATTTGTCTGGATTTCATAGGTCCTATGGCTGAGCTACCCCTTTCCCAGAGGTTTGCTGTTGTAATCGTGGATTGCCACTCGAAATGGCTGTCCGTGGAGTTTCTTAAGGACATCACCACAGCCTCTACCATTAAACACCTCAGTTCCTTGTTCTTTAGGGAAGGCTTTCCTAGCGTTCTTATAACTGACAATGGTACGCAGTTAGTCTCACATGAGATGAAAGCCTTTTTGTCTGAATGTGGCATTTCTCACCATAGGACTTCTCTTTACAACCCCCAGGGCAATGGCCTTTGCGAACGCCTCAACAGGTTAGTGAAAGGTACCGTTCAAATGGCACTCTCCAGTAGTTCGTCTGTCTCTTCCCTTGTTAGTGAAATGGTCTATGCGTATTGCACCACTCTTCACGGCTCCCATCTCAAATCCCCTTTTGAGATGATGAGGGGTAGGGTTCCCAGCACCAAACTCATCCCATTTTGGCTCAAGGACTTGGTCTCTCAGTCTCTCTTAGATGGTGCGTCCAAAGTGGCTC